>NC_135177.1:37708059-37745559 GCF_041146795.1 Maylandia zebra | reverse complement strand
CGGTTTACTATAGAACCGGTGTTGCGACCGGTTCTATAGTAAAAATAATAAAAATAGATCCTAACAAAGGAAGCAATCACACCACCAGCTGGGTGCGGAGCATCATTCCAGTGTCCTGACGCATCAAAGCTGTGCGTGGATGTTTTAGCGGGTATGACAGGTATGTGCAAAGGCAAATTAACACAATAACTCCAAAGAACCAAGAGAGACGGTGAAGACACGATCAGAGGGGAGGCTGTTTTATTACTTCATTATTTACTGGTGCTGTATCAGGCTAATGCATGTATTCTCCTGCAGCCTCATAACTACAGTCACATAAACACGCTGCCATTTTTAGGCTCCATTATTTTATTTGACCTGAAATATTTTTTTTATTGACTCTGCGATATTAAATTATGTTACTTATTACTTAATTATGTTTCAGCAACATTAAATTTAAAAACTGTACTTTTGAGTTAAAATATATATTTATAATTTTAATAAATGACAAATTAAAAAAAGCATGAACATTTTTTTGTATCGAAAAAATTTCGAACCGTGACACCAAAGTATTGAACCGAAATATGTGTAATATATATATATATATATATATATATATATATATATATATATATATATATATATATATATATATATATATATATATATATATATATATATATATATATATATATATATATATGGTGCAACGATACTTGTATGGATATTGAACCGTTCGATACAGTGCTTTCGGTTCGGTACGCATATGTATCGAACAATACAACATTTTTAATTTATTTTATCAACTTTCCTTCTGACGATGCTGTCTGTGTTGAGCGCTCAGTGGATCTGCGCTCGACAGTGCAGCCTAGGCGGAGTAGTCGAACGCAGATTCACTGAGCGCAGCGCAAGCTAGCAGACAGAAGTTAAGCTCTCCTTGCAACATGGACCTCCCCCACCCTCATTCAGATCTGGCGTTTGGAACTATTTTGGTTTTCATGTGACGTATGACCCTGAAGGTAAGTGCGTCATGGACTAAAGTAAAACAGTATGTTGGATGTGCCACGCAATGCTCAATTACATGGGTGGGAACTAGTGTGTTAGCGCAGTTAGCTCGTTAACGTGTTGGCCATCCAGCCCCATGCACGGGGCGATCTGCGGTAACTCGTTAATGGAGATTTGCCGTGTTGTGGCCTTAAGGTCATTTCAACGAGATTAACCTGAAAGCACTAGTGGAACACAACGAATATGACTGCACATTTACACCGACAGCATCCTAGTGCAAAGACAAGTGGAAGCAGAAAAAAAAACAAGCAAGCATGCTACAAACTTTAGCCGAGTCATTTAGACAGCTGTTAGCACATGATTCTCCTTATGCTGCTGAGAATATAGCCCAGAAGAAGCGGATAGTATAGCTTTTATTTTGGAAAGAGACATTTCTCTGTAATAAACTCTCTTTTCCAAAGATGAGGGATTCCTCAATCAGATACGGGCTCGCAATATCGCTAGCCCGACATCCCGGAGCTAGCGATTTTTTCAGTCGGGCTACCAAAATCTATCTCTTCCCTGCCCGTCGGGCTATTGTAGGAAAAATATATGTCAATTCTTTTGCATTCTTTCAGAAATGTAGCTGGGTAATTATGTCATTGGCATCGGTGAGCCACTGTCAATATGTGACATATTGCAATCGCGTTTGAATTTGCGCTTGTTTTTTTTGCTTTCACTTTGCAATCGTGCGAACTGTGTATAGAGAGCGACAGCACTGATCTGTGAGTGATGATAATTTGCGCACCAATTCCTCTGACATTGTCTTATTAATCGGTGTTGCGACCGGTTCTATAGTAAAAATAATAAAAATAGATCCTAACAAAGGAAGCAATCACACCACCAGCTGGGTGCGGAGCATCATTCCAGTGTCCTGACGCATCAAAGCTGTGCGTGGATGTTTTAGCGGGTATGACAGGTATGTGCAAAGGCAAATTAACACAATAACTCCAAAGAACCAAGAGAGACGGTGAAGACACGATCAGAGGGGCGGCTGTTTTATTACTTCATTATTTACTGGTGCTGTATCAGGCTAATGCATGTATTCTCCTGCAGCCTCATAACTACAGTCACATAAACACGCTGCCATTTTTAGGCTCCATTATTTTATTTGACCTGAAATATTTTTTTTATTGACTCTGCGATATTAAATTATGTTACTTATTTATAACTGTTAATAGCCTTTAACAGACATAATTATTTTTCCCGAGGGTCTGAGAGGTTTTATTTTCTGACGTTATTAAAATATTTTACTTTATTACACATTAACTTGAACTCAACTGCCGCTGTCTGGGTGTCATTCCCCGCACACAGACACACATTATAACCCACAGTCATCCTGTCAGGATGACATTTTCGTAAGTTTTTGATATTTCCATACTCGACAAATAACCCAGGTTTGTGCTCTGGGATTATTATAGTTTATTATATGTATATAATAATTTATTGTACTGGCATTTGGTTTTATTTACCTGTATATTTATTAACAGTAAGACCCGTGTTATTTTATTCCATCTCCGTAATAAGCCTAACCTGAATCGGCCATGGCACGCCTGTACTCTGATAACGAGCGCGGAGCTCTCGCAGTGTTAGCCTGGCTTAGCCTGCTAGCTGCCCCGCCGGTGAGCTCACGGTGTCCCGGGGACGGCGGACCTGGCCGCTGGAAGCCTCGGACACTCACGACGAACTCAACAGCACCGACTGCCGCTGCCTGGGTCTCATTCTCCGCCATGTCAGCTCCAAGGGGCTAACTTACGTCAGATTCCCCGGTGACAGCTACAGGCTAACAGACGCTATCAGCGCTCCTCTCCCGGAGACAAACTAAGCAAACAAACCCGACGCCGGGCTGCTGTCAGCTGCTACGGACAGTTACTGAATTCCGGAGGGTTTCATTGCGGGAACCGTATTTGATTCATGGGCTCGGAGGTGGGTTTAATGGCATTATGAGCCGCCATCACGACGGAAAAGTGAAAATTTGTAAAACTTACCAGCAGCTCCCGTTTCTTCTGCATCTTCCGTGAAATCCCGGAGCGGAGCGTCTTCTTCCGACAGAGGAGCGTCCACCATGCCGCACTCACGGGCTCTGCTCCGCGCTTCCGGACACCCTTTCAAAATAAGACCGGCAGCGGAAATGGGCGGTCCTCTGACGGATCTTTCAACAACCGAGGTGTTACTGCTTTCAATAAAAAGTAAACATCAGCAGCGAAATAAAATCATAAACGCGGAGGCTGCGAACAGGCGGAGCGGGGAGGCCTAAACCACTTATTATATCAAAATAAAAGATACAAATAAAAATATATCGACTAAAGCAGCTACACCAGCTCCTGCACTGAAACTTAATTAATTATTATTATTAATTATAAATTAATTTTTTATTCTAATGAAGCTGCGCTGCAATTTTTCAAGCATTTTCTGAATTTGCTTATTTCATAAGTATTACACCTCAGCGTGTGCCTGTTGTATACTTGTTTTTATACGGTTTTAAGTATAAAACAGGTAAGATGAGAATTGACTAATGGCGAAGTAGTGCTGTTTTTTAAGGGCAGTGTTTGAAAAAGCGCTTTTCATACCCACCTGGGCAGACAGGTTAGCCATAACGCCGCTACTGGCTGGCTTTTATTTTGAATACACAGTCACCTCACTTCCTGTTAGGTTTCAGATGACTTAGCTCACCGTGCCAGAAAGTTCCTCTGGTCAAAACACAGATCCTGTGTGCTGCAGCACATGACTCACTACCACCAAATACTACAAGTACTACAACTACTACTATTTTATATACTGTTGTTTGTTTGTTTGTTAATTAGTTAGTTAGTTTATTTGCTTGTTTTATTCAATTTTAAATCATGCTTTTTATTTGTTCTTGTTTCTAATGTCTCTGTAAAGCACTTTGAATCACCTTGTTGTTGAATTGTGCTATACAAATAAACTTGCCTTGCCTTGCCTTACTACTACGTCATGTCATATAATTTATCTTATAACGGATATCAGTACTACCTGTAACTATTGTTAAACTCATGGACTGAACATACACACCCCCACAATGGACAACTGTACCCTCAAACACACAATAATAACATGGAGTGAACCACCACTCACAACCACTAGCACTTTATATAGCCTCTGTAGAAACTATCTACACCCTCACTTATCTTAACTGCACTACTGTATAGCTCTGTGTAAATAATCATTCTGTACATTCAATAATCTTTAATCCTACAACTGTTTACAACTTGCATAGTTCCCATTTCCGTATAGCTGTATATCTCAGATTCTGTAAAGTTATTTATTTCATATTCTGTATAGTTTTTCATATTTATATCCTGTTCATAGCCTGCACATAGCTTGTACTCACTACAGCCTGTACATACTTAGTTATAGAATATTCACAACATACTTCATACCGTGTACATTATAACATACCATAATAGACCCATTTCTGTAATATACTTACATATCTATACTATTGCTAATATATATTGTAATATATCTATATCACTAAGCACTTCTGGATGGATGCAAACTGCATTTCGTTGCCCTGTACCTGTGCATGCGCAATGACAATAAAGTTGAATTCTATTCTATTCTATTCTAACTATTGCTGATACTTGTATTTCATTGCTAAATTTATTATTACATGTGTTTTTATATTTGTCCATAATGGACATTATTTATTTAAAATGATTTATTTCAGGGAAGTTAAATGTCACCGTTATTACTGTCCCCCCGCCGGAACTGTCCAAATTCAGAGGCTGCATCCACCTGAGGACCCTGAGCGAGGAGTCTGAGTGGGCCGGGTCCTTTAATAAAGTTTTATTGAATCTAATCTAATAACTTTAATCTCAGCCAAACCGATTTACTCAGGAACAAATAAAACACTGAAAAAAAATCAAACAATAACATGTTTAAGTTATCTAAGTGACTTATATATCATGTTTAACCTGAGTAGACCGCTGGGAGTTCGCTGTTATCGCTGGCTCAGATATTTGCAGCTACATTCTCGCCTGAAAATATGCTAAAAGTTTATTTTGCGACTCAGAACGAGTAATATTAAAACTTAAAAATTAAATTAAAAGTAGCTGCCGCCATTGTTGGAAACTGGAATTGGCTGGGCCACGCTATGAATTCTGGGATATGTTTTTTTTTGTTGTCCGGGTGGAAAATCAGGAGATTTTCGGGAGGGGCACTGAAATTCTGGCTTCTCCCGGAATAATCGGGAGGGTTGGCCTGTATACACCCACCTCCTCTATGGGATCTAGGGCAGTGTCCAGGACAGAGCTGGCCCTCATTAACAGTCTATTAAGCTGTTTCCTGTCCGTTTGCCCAGCAGACAACCCCCATACAAGATAGTGTTAGTGATGTCCCACACACCCCAAAAGGCCTCAGCCTGCCAGCAGATGGAGCGACTTTGGCTGTTCTCGAGTGTCAGCGTTATCCGACCAGTCCAGCTTATTGTTCAGTTGAACATGGAGGTATTTGTCCCTGTCCACCCTCGATGTCCAAACCGTGGATGGGTGGTGGTTTCCTCCAGAAGTCGACCACCATCTCCTTCATCTTACTGGTGTTGATGTGCAGACTCACAGTCCTGAAGCCTCTGTGATCTGCTGGTGAGGGAACCGACTGTCCATGCAGTCAGGTGACTCCAGGTGACTGAATTAAAGGCACTGAAGAAGTCTAAAAACATGACCCTCACAGTGCTTCCAGTTGTCTCCGGGTGTGACAGTGAGCTGCACTCATTATTTTAATATTTTATAGGACATTACAGTTAATTCTTGCTATAAATATTGTTCATAATGGTTATTCTAAGACAGCACTGGTTTAACTGGCAATTTACTGTCTGTATAACCCACTAATTAACAGCTAATGAATCACTAAGGAACCCTGAATAATGGCTCTCTCACTCACTCACTCTCACATATAGAGATCAACAGACCACGTGACTTTCGTCCATTGCATTGTGGGTATGAGTGGCAACAAAATCAAAACCCTGCATCAAGCGCTAGTATTTCCAGCACCGGTAATCATTAATTCTTCAGTTTTAATCCCTACTTGCATTTTATTTGCCCCAAAAATAGTTCTGTACAAAATGACGGAGAACTCTGCAGCTCCGTACGAAGACAGATGTGACGAAAAGGCAACATAAAGTAGGAGGAACAAATCAAAGGGGTGGAAGGGTCAGACCCACACGAGCACAGAGTGGAGTAAGGATGTCAGCCTGCTGCCCAACTGTCATCACGCACATATTTATTATTATATGGTCCTAAGTGTGAGTGCACACACTCACAACATGTTTAGTAACTTCAGCTCCTGCAACAAGCCCAGGTCCAGTTTACTTTGGTGATTTGGACGATTCCATCTCACAGCATTATTGTTTCATTCTATTATAGAATCTTACAAGATACTCCATCCTGCTTTACTAGCTGCTTCGGTGAAAAACAAATCAACAATGCAAAAAACCCAAAAAGAAAACAACATACTGGAAAACAGTTATTCATCACTTGCTTCAGTACAACCCTTCGACACATATATGCAGACGTTTCATGGCTGTTTTGATCTCGCTCTCTCTCGTCACCGATCAGATCTGGTTGTGGTAGCAGCTTTAAACTCGGTCTGACCCAGGCTGATGGAGGGGCCCAGCCTGGATCACATCCCAGCATTTTGTAGGCTGGTTTTCCTACAAAACACAACAAACATTAGCCTGCAAAGCCACCGTGAACAAAGCAGCATAGCAACGAATTCAATTCAAATTAAGACTTATTTGTAACCTACATCAACAATTATGATAAATGACAGCAGACTGACCTCTGTGTAAATGCTTGGAGCAGGCTAACCTGTGAGCTGGAGTGCTCTGGGACGTTATATTTGCTCTTTGAATGGCTGCAATCCAGACCATCCGTCGGCTCTTTGTTACCTCGGAAACGTGGCTTAAACAATTTCTCTTCCACAACATAATCCGATAACAACCGATCTCTTTACCCGTCGGCTTCCTGTGGCTGTCATGCGACCGGCTATTGCAGTTAATAATACAACAGCTTCTTGACATTCTTTGTGTTTCTTTTTATCGCTGTGTGACTGTTTTCACGTGAAAGCCTGCGTGCGCTAGTACCGCTTGCCACTCGTTCCCAGAATCCTTTGCGGTTTTACCCCTGAATGACGTCACATTTTCAATCAGTTACCCAAACATCCGACAAACAGGGTATTAAAGAGATTTCCTTTAAGTGATTCATAAGTTTTACCCTACCAAACAATATTTGTCCAAATTTATGGCTGAAATAAATGTAAATTGTACCTTCTGTCAAGAGCAACCTGAAACAGTTTCTCATCTGTTTTGGTCGTGTGAGTAAATTTACATGTAAATTCTGGAAGGATTTCCACAAGTTTATTACTGACTCTGTTCTCCCTAATCTTCAACTATACTATAAGGATGTTATCTTTGGCTATTATACTTTTAAAGACAAGGACAATGATGCTTTCTTCTTTATAAATTTGGTTTTATTTTTGGCAGAATTTCATATACACAAAAGCAAAGTCCTCGGCAGAAAGCCTGAACTTCTTGTATTAAAATGGAACTTGCACAATATATAAGGACAATCTTCTCATCAAAAAACACGAAGGCTCTCAAGACTGTTAACATCTATAACCGATTGAAACTGCTAACTTGATTTTGGCTCTTGCAAATTTCTGTTTATTTATGTTCCCCTTAATTTATTTTATTTTTTGTACTCACTTTTGTCTCACTGTCCTTGTCCCTCTCTCTGTTCCTCATTGTACTACCACAATGTCATCTTTTATGTGATTCCTGTTTTACTTGACTGTATGTCTAAAATGTGATAAATAAAGTTTTTAAAAAAATCCGACAAACAGGGTCTGGGAGATGTTTTGGTGGAGGTCATGACCTGGCTCAATGATTTAGGAAATGTCTGATTGAAAGCAACACTTTATTGCTCACCTTTTCATCATTTATAAATAAACATAATTATAAGAAGACTCTCAGGTAACCTCACAGGTATGTTTGGACTGTGGGAGGAACCCACAGGAACAGGCAGAACACGGAAACTCCGCACAGACAGAGCCAGCCGGATTCAAACCTTGGACCCGGACCCCGGATCTCTGTGAGTAACGCGCTGCTCCACCGCGCAGACCTGTCAGTGAGCCGACACGGATAATTGAATCGACAGAGAGCCTCACACGCTGCTATACGATCTTTGGAACTACCGCGGTTAGTGCTTAAGGATGCTTCCGGTTCCGCTGTAACCCGGAAACACAATAACAGCTGGAAACAGCGGATCGATTAGCTGAGCGAGTCCGGCTGGTTTGTTGTTTATCCTCGGTTATCTGAGCACGGTGGGTCGGTACTGCGGTGGCAGGAGGAGAGCCGACATGAAGACCCGGATTGGCGGATCAGCCTGAAGCCTGTTCCCGTTAGCAGCCTTTAGCATTAGTGCTACGGCTAGCACGCTGAAGCTAATAGCAGCAGTAGCTGTGGTCCAGTGAGAGCGAACGGCTGCAGGTTTGTCTGCTTTTTACCGTGTACTTCCCTCAGAGAGATGCTAACTGTTAGCCTCCGAGTGTTTTAGTGTGTTTGTGGTCTCACAGCCGGTTTCACTCCGAGCTCTGGAAGCTGATGTTCCTCTGGGTCAGGCCGGTGTCCCAGCTTAACTTGTTGGATCCGTTTACATCTTCCAGATTAAAGATCTCCAGCTCGTGCAAATGCATACACGCATTATTTCCAGACTACAGCGAAATTATTTGTAATTAAAAACAGAGATTAGAAAGTCTAACGCCTGGTCTCGTGTCTCTGTGTTTCTGTAACGTAAATAACGAGCGGACATTTTCCTCACACACCACCGATCAGCTCCACGGACACTCCAGTTTACACGCCTGTTCGCCCGTCGGCGGTTTAATACCTGCCCACGTTACCTAGCGATGTCACAGTTTAACGTGGGCAGATACGTGTCGTCCTCACAACAATCTGTAGGAAATGAGCAGATGTAGCTCGTGTTTCTACCGTCATGGTTTAAAGATGGCAAACAGAGGAGGGAGGATGGACGCCGAGCAGCAGAGCCCGAGACTCCTGCACAGAGACATTAAACACCACAGCAGCACAATGAAACCCAACATCACACCGACAGCTGACGTCTGATATATTTACATGGAAAACTACAGATTGACAGCCTGTTTGACCCTGACCACACCCTCCAAATAAAACCTACAAGAACTAAAAATATTTGCAGGCACATACTCGAGGGTCAAACACATTTTTCATTCTCAAACCTTCTATTCAGTAAGGCAGCAGAGACTCTCCCCCTAAGCAGCTTCTGGATCAGTCACGTTTCATGAAAAGCTTGTCCCGAAAGGCTGATATGGAGCAGGAGGCCAACGAAAGAAACCCGGAAAACACGACATAGCCGAGCTGGGCCCTGAAGTAAAGACATGTCCACACAGGCGCTCTGTGATCTTCAGAACTCCAGAATTCAAAATCCTGCTCCTCACATACAAGGTCTTAAATAATCAGGCCCCATCTTATCTTAATGACCTTGTAGTACCATATCACCCTATTAGAGCACTTCGCTCTCGCTCTGCAGGCCTACTTGTTGTTCCTAGAGTATTTAAAAGTAGAATGGGAGGCAGAGCCTTCAGTTTTCAGGCCCCTCTTCTGTGGAACCAGCTTCCAGTTTGGATTCGGGAGACAGACACTATCTCTACTTTCAAGATCAGGCTTCAAACTTTCCTTTTTGCTAAAGCATATAGTTAGGGCTGGACCAGGTGACCCTGAATCCTCCCTTAGTTATGCTGCAATAGACGTAGGCTGCCGGGGATTCCCATGATGCACTGGGTGTTTCTTCTTCACTCACTATGTGCGTGTACACCTCTCCTTCTGTTTGTCTTTCTGCAGCGCAGCTTCGAGGCACGATGGGGAACCAGCTAGCGGGCATCGCCCCCTCTCAGATCCTGTCCGTGGACAGCTACTTCTCCGACATCGTCGATCACGAGTACGATAAGAGCCTGGGCAGCACGCGCTTCTTCAAGGTGGCCCGGGCCAAACATCGCGAGGGCCTGGTGGTGGTGAAGGTCTTCGCCATCCAGGACCCGTCGCTGCCGCTGACGAGCCACAAGCAGGAGCTGGAGGAGCTGAAGATTCGCCTGCACTCCTGCCAGAACTGCCTGCCTTTCCAGAAAACCTCTCTCACCGAGAAGGCCGCCATCTTGTTCCGCCAGTACGTTCGGGACAACCTGTACGACCGCATCAGCACGCGGCCGTTCCTTAACAACGTGGAGAAGCGCTGGCTCGCCTTCCAGATCCTCAACGCCGTCGACCAGGCTCATAAGGCTGGCGTGCGTCACGGGGACATCAAGACAGAGAACGTGATGGTGACCAGCTGGAACTGGGTGCTGCTCACCGACTTTGCCAGCTTCAAGCCCACCTACCTGCCCGAAGACAACCCCGCCGACTTCAACTACTTCTTCGACACGTCTAGGAGGAGGACGTGCTACATCGCCCCCGAGAGGTTCGTAGATGGAAGCATGTTTACCACGGAGAGCGACCAGAACACGCCGCTGGTGGACCTGACCAACAACAACCAGAGGAGCCGAGGGGAGCTGAAGCAGGCCATGGACATCTTCTCTGCAGGTACGGAGGCGTTGCTGCAAGCTTCCATCACACTTCCGGTGATAATGTTTGTGTGCTTCTGCACTCAGAGGAACGCCAGACCTCATCTGTGTGTGTGTGTGTTTTCAGGCTGTGTGATCGCTGAGCTGTTCACAGAGGGCGTCCCGCTCTTCGATCTGTCCCAGCTGCTGGCGTATCGTAAAGGACACTTCCAGACGGAGCAGGTCCTCATGAAGATCGAGGACCGCAGCGTCAGAGAGCTGGTACTGATTTATGACCTGGCTGGTAATTCAGCACAGAGCAGCTGAAGATGAGCTGTTGTGACTTCAGGCTGACAAATGTTAGAGTCTCACTCTTTGATCAATCAGGTTATTCTGGACTTGCATTAAAAAACTCTGAGGTGCTGCCTTTTGTGGAATTTTCCACCAACAGGAAAAGTCTTTAAAACCTGGGCAGGTGAAAGAGCCAGGAATCTTTTTTCAATTGAACTTTATTTACACGGCGCGAAATCACAACAACAGTCGCCTCAAAGCGCTTTATATTGTAAGATAGACCCTACAATCCTACATACAGAGAAAAGCCCAACAATCACATGACCCCCTGTGAGCAGCACTTTGGAGACAGTGGGAAGGAAAAACTCCCTTTGAACAGGAAGAAACCTCCAACAGAACCAGGCTCAGGGTGTGTGTGTGTGTGTGTGTGTGTGTGTGTGTGTGTGTGTGTGTGTGTGTGTGTGTGTGTGTGTGTGTGTGTTGGAAGCAGGATGTGGTGCAGGTGTGTTATATTCTGAAATGTTTCGGTGTTATAATAAAGACGTTTGGCCAAAAACAAACAGGAAGTTACAAGAACCGCTCTTAAGGAAGGAAACGGCGTGTGAGCGCTGCGGCAAGTCCTGACAAAGTAAAAATAAATGTTTCATCAAATGGAAGCGTTTACTTCCCGGTCGAGCTGAGGTCGTGTGGAGCTCTTACTTGGTCTTACTTTGAAGGCGGCGAGTGCAGCGCCCACAGCGAGGTCTTTACCGGTGTGTGTGTGTGTGCTTCCTGTCAGGTGGCCCAGATGGTGCAGCGGGAGCCCGAGAAGCGGCTGACGGCAGAGGAGTATCTGAAGCAGCAGCGAGGCAAAGCGTTCCCGGACATCTTCTACACCTTCCTGCAGCCGTACATGGCGCAGTTCGCCAAAGAGACGTTCCAGTCGGCGGACGAGCGCGTGCTCATCATCCGCAAAGACCTCGACAACATCCTGCACAACCTGCACGGAGGTCACGCGTCTTTAAGGGTGAAACTTGGAGAGGGTGAAAGTCTGCTGCTGCCGAAACCTGACTGTTGTTGTTTGTTTCCCCTCAGGCTCCGCCTCCTCTTCGCCCCAGGATGGCAGCGATGGCGTGACGAGCTCCCGTGAGGAGCAGGGCCTCGTCGTGCTCGTCTCCGTCATCACTTCCTGCCTCCAGACGCTGCACTGCTGCGACTCCAAGCTCGCCGCGCTGGAGCTCGTCCTCCACCTGGCCCCCCGGCTCAGCGTGGACGTCCTGCTGGACCGCATCACGCCGTACCTGCTGCACTTCTGCAACGACCCCATGCCCCGCGTGCGCGCCCAGGCCGTGCGGACGCTGGCCAAGGTTCTGGCGCTGGTGAAGGAGGTCCCGAGGAACGATGTGAACATCTACCCCGAGTACATCCTGCCGGGCATTGCCCATCTCGCCCAGGACGACGCTACCATCGTCAGGCTGGCGTACGCAGGTCAGTGACTCAGAAACGCCGCAGACGCACGCCGCGCAGGTTTAGATCGTTGACACCTTCTTTGTCCTCTCAGAAAACATCGCCCACCTGGCCGAGAGCGCGCTGCGCTTCCTGGAGCTGGTCCAGGAAAACAACGTGAACACGGAGCAGGACCTGAGCAGCGAGGACGCGGAGGAAGCGCTCCACCCCAACGAAAACTACGACTCAGGTATGCCCCGCCCTCGGTGCTGTTTATAAATGCGTCGCTGTGCGTCCATGTGACGAGCTCGCTGTATGTGTGCTGTGCAGAGCTGCAAGCGCTGCACGAGATGGTGCAGCAGAAGGTGGTGACGCTGCTCAGCGACTCGGAGAACATCGTCAAGCAGTCGCTGATGGAGAACGGCATCACGTGCCTGTGCGTCTTCTTCGGCCGGCAGAAAGCCAATGACGTCCTGCTGTCCCACATGATCACCTTCCTCAACGACAAGAACGACTGGCACCTGCGGGGCGCCTTCTTCGACAGCATCGTGGGTAAGCGCGCCAAACTTAACAGCAGCGCCCTCTGTGGTCAGAAGCGGGAACTGCAGCTGGTGTGCTGTGAGGTTAGCTACCAGCAGCAGCTAAAGACGAGTATAGTTCTCTTCCATCACAGTTTACAGGCTTTAGAGGCCAGTGTTTGGAGGCTGGAGTGAAGCAGACGTAGAAGCTCCTCAGTCTCGACGCCACAAACATCTTCTGGCTGGAAGAGTAATATTCTCAGCCGCTGAGACAGATCGTTTAGGATACCTGTGCGCGTTTCTGCTTCTCTGCCTCGTTGAACTGATGTAGACTCGGTGACATCGCCATAGAAGTCCAATCAGTTTTTCAATTCTGAGGAGTCAAAAGCTTCAAGTTCTCCGGAAAAACACAAACAAACAAACAAAGGAGAGCATAAACATTAACTCATGATCCGAGGTCATAAAGACATCTTTGAATGTAAATGTAAGGACGTGGAAGAGAAGGTGATGCTAAAGAGGGCGGGGCAAACAACTAACAGGGGGAGGAAGTGAAACTGATGAATACAAAATAAAGCAGGAAATAAGAAACGCTCTCTCTCCCTGTGTGTGCCTGCAGGCGTGGCGGCGTACGTCGGCTGGCAGAGTTCGTCCATCCTGAAGCCGCTGCTGCAGCAGGGTCTGAGCGACACCGAGGAGTTCGTCATCTACAAAGCCCTGAACGCGCTCACCTGCATGTGCCAGCTGGGTCTGCTGCAGAAACCGCACCTCTACGAGTTCGTCGGCGACATCGGTAAGCGAGTCTCAGGAGCTGTTTCCCTCCAGCGGCTTTCGCGTGTTTTAGCCGTGGACGTGATGTCACTAAACCCGGTCTGTCTCCTTCCGCCTGCCATAGCTCCGTTCCTGTGTCACCCCAACCTGTGGATCCGTTACGGCGCCGTGGGCTTCATCACCGTAGTCGCACAGCACCTCAACGTCGCCGACGTCTACTGCAAGCTGATGCCCCACCTCAACCCCTTCATCACCCAGCCCATCATCCAGGTGAGTCCGCGCCACCGTCGTCACGCTCGCACCTCCTGCGTCGTCCTCACTTCATCCGTCTTCATCTCCCCGCAGATCGATAAGGAGCTTGTTCTGCTCAGTGTCCTGAAGGAGCCCGTGAGTCGCTCCATCTTCGACTACGCCCTGCGCTCCAAAGACATCGCCACGCTCTTCAGACACCTGCTGCTGCGCCAGAAGAAGCGCGCGGGCACCATCCCAGAATGCCCCACGCCCGATGACCCGGCCATCGCCCAGCTCCTCAAGAAGCTGCTCTCGCAGGTGAGAACACGTTTTATGGGCTCCGCCTCACTGCTGCCTCTGCTGGATGCTACAGGAACTGCAGGCTGTGCTTGCTGCGCCATGATGTTTCTCTGCAGCAATGCTGGCTGCAGTCACAAGGGGGCAGCAACACACAGCTTTTAGCCTGTTGTTTACACACACACAAATCTGCACTCACATTTTAATTGCATGCTTTTAGTCACTTTATACAATCTATCACGAGCATGCTCAGTGAGAGGCCAGCACGAGATCTGACAGGTTAATGAATTAAACACATTTAGCAACAAGAAAACGACGAGCAGCGTTTAGCCTCCTGCACGGCTCCGCCCTCGCTCAGCTTCATGCATGAAACCTGCACGTTCTTCACTGACATGAGGCCGAGGCTTTTCATGTCGTGGTTTCTCTGAAGATAAAGGATTTGTTTGTCCAGCTGATTTGAAAGCTAAATTCTTCTGCGGCTGTCGGTGTTTGTTCCTGACTGGATGTGGTCGACCTTCTCGACACAGTTAAACACATTTCGCCTCTGATCAGTTCCTGTTACTGGAAAGGAGGAAACAGAGATGATGATTAATCATGTGGACGGCAGAAGTTCAAACTGAGGAATCCAGAGGTTTATCACCTCGTCAGTGTGAGGAGTGTAGATAAGGATAAGTCTGCTGAGTCTCAGAGCTCCTCCTGCGTGATCATGATCAGTTCCTCTGGCGTCCAGCAGAGGCAGCAGCGACTCAGTCCCCATAGACTCCCGTGTTAAAATGAACACGCTTACAGCCTGACTGATCGTTTCCACCTTCATAATAAGTGAATGAGCCTTTCTGCTCACAGCAGAGACGAGTGGAGGGAGATGATGTGCTTTAACTCCTCCCACCTCATTTTATTCACACGACTTGTTGACAGCAAATGATCACCGCCGTGCGGACTCTGTTCTCAGGGCATGACCGAGGCCGAGGAGGACAAGCTGCTGGCGCTCAAAGACTTCATGCTGAAATCCAACAAGGCCAAAGCCAACATGGGCGAGCAGAGCCACGCGGGGGAGGCGGGCCAGACCGGCGTCATCGACCTGGCCACGCTCGGCATCACCGGCCGCCAAGTGGACCTGATCAAACCCAAAGCCGAGGGCGAGGACAAGCGAGGTAACCCACATCCCATCCACACAGCGAGTTTCACATACACATATGAAAGTTGGTACACAGTTGTAACGTGCTAACATGGACCAAAAAATCCACCGGACCCACGTCCCAAACCTGCAGGAAGTCGGCCATTTTTAATTAAAAATGCCCTTCTGGTGCGGATTCGACCATTTCCAGGTGTCACACTTTTGCAGACTCCTCCTCGGGATTTATTGGATCAACTTGGTATGGGGTCACTCTACACTGCACGCCTGGGCCATGTTAAATCGAGGAGCTTTAGAGTTTTCGTCGTGGAGCGTGTCCGCGGCACCACAGCCAATGTTCGACACTGTGAGGCTTCGCTGTGGTTAAGCTGAGTCGGTCTTAGGTAGGGCTGGGTATCGAAGAATCCATTCTGATCCACAAGGTCCTGATTCGATTTGAATCGGGGACATTTTGCCTCAGACAGCCAAAAATGTTATAACTCTGATCGTTTATCAGCATGTATCCATGTATAAGACAAAGCTGACGCTGTGAGGCTCCATCAGAGGTGTGAGCATCACCGCAGACGTCTTTGTGTCAAAGTAACTGAGGATAAAACATGAAGCAGGTTCTCCTGTTCTGGCTTTTTATAGCAGAGAAGCTTCAAACTCTTCTGCAGTCGATCAAAGACTGAAGCAACCTGATGCTGCTGAAGTGAAGCAGAGTCACAGAGGTTCGATCACAGCTGAGCAATCACTGAAGTCTAAATGTCTTCAGTCTGAACAGAGGTGAGGCTTTCTGCTCGGAAGGCAGTTAAATGTAAAAAACCAGCAGCTGACAGGCTGTAAACAGCTGTAGACTTGTGTGTAATAAACAAGCGAAAAATGCAGAAAACAGAGATTCAGACGGGAAACTGTTGCTGAGAGAGAGAGCTGTGCATGAAGTGTGATTTTATCCTGGTGGAAGCAAAACAGCAAAAGTCAGAGTGAATCATGACGATGTTTATGTGAAGCGTAGTTTGGATCTTCTTTTGCTGCTGGTTCGGTCAATAATGTTTGGAGAGACATCAAACTAACAGCTTCTGAATCGGCGCAAAAAGGGTGTAAACACAAAGCTCGACCCGCCGACACATTGGAATCAGCGAGCTGTCGGCTTTCAGCCCCGACCGTGTCCGTGCCGTCGGGTGAGAAAGGCGACGTCTCACTGATTCTGATGCGTCGGCGCTGTGTGTTTACGTCTTTGTGCAGAAGCCTGTTCCTGCTCTCATTCACTGTTTTGGTGGTTGTTGAAAATTTGTGAGATTGAACTTGAGATTCTGGCGTTTCGGGCAAAATAAATTTATATTTAAAAATCTATTCAGGATTTTAATGAATCGATATCACGTTATCCAAGCCAGAATCGATTTTAATCAGAACATCGATATTCAAAACCCAGCCCTGGTCTTAGAGGCGGGTAAGCTCCTCCCACATTTTTTACAGTTTCACAGCTGAGTGACATGAAACTGAACTGAACTTCAGTGTTGTTGTTTTGTTTGTGCTTCATTGCACTTTCCTGTTCCTGCAGCTGGTCTGCTGATCAGGCCGTAAACACGACCCACTGCTGCCTCTGCTGGACGTTAGGGGAACTGCAGGGTTTCAGCTCTGATGCTTATTGTTTTGTCGAGTGTTTCCATGTGTCTGTTGTGATGTCTCTTGTGGGGTATGTAAAAGGTCCCGCTGCTTTGAAACAATCCTGTTCCAGATGTTTTTGTGTAATTCCGCCACAGTAATCGGCTCCATCTGCAGCCACACATGTGAGAGCAGCAGATTGTTGAAGAAAGACGCTCTCTGGTCTGTCTCATTAATCACTTTGGCTTTGTGATCAGAGAGCGGCCGACAGATTCACTGCATCTAATCAAAGCCCTCCAAAATAAAAGTATCTCATCTCGACGAGCACATGAAGAATTATTCGAACTTCATGTGCTCGTCACACTTTCTTTGTGTGACATTTGTTTCGCCTTCTCCTCGGATTTAGTTTCACCGATTGTGGAAGCTGCTTCATCTGAGCTCGTGGTTAACGTCCTGTTTGCATGTCTGTCCCACAGCCAGGAAGCACACCAAGCAGGACTCCACCATGAACGAGGAGTGGAAGAGCATGTTTGGATCTCAGGAGCCGCCCTCCAGCCAGCCCGCCACGGTAACGCCACCCGACATTCGTACGCTGCTGTGCCGGGTCCCATTTAGTCTGAGAGCAGATGTGCACGACTATTCTCAGAGTTTAGAGGCTGCAGGTACAGAGGGGCGGGTCTAAAAGCATCAGGGACATTTGTAGTTTGACTGCTCACCAGACAACACTCAAAACAATGCATTGTGGGTAAACTTTCTGGGTTCTTCATCACACCTGCAGCTGTGTCGTCATCATATTCTAACGTAATTGTGTGTCAGTGCTGTGGAGGAGGAACCATCGTTAGATTTCATCTTCAGTGGGAGGAAACCTGCTCGACTAAGGTTTCACGCCTTCCTTTCGCGCGCCCCGGGGCATGATGGGAGATAATTCTGTGGTTCTGGTTCCTTTCAGTCGCTAAACTTGGGTTTGGGTCCTGTTCGCAGGCCGCCGACGGGCCGGGGAGTCAGATCAGGAAGAGCACCGCGGCTCTGGCGGTGCCCGTGCTGCAGTCGGTGGCAAGCGGCCCCGCCTATCAGCGACGCCTCAACACGTGCAAGGCCGAGCTTCAGCAGCTGGTGCAGCAGAAGAGGGAGCAGTGCAGTGCCGAGCGCATGGCCAAGCAGATGATGGAGAGCGCTGAGTGGGAGAGCCGACCTCCTCCTCCAGGTAAGCGCCACCGCACTCGCAGCGGACCTCGGGCGGGGTGCGGGCGAGCTCACACCTCACACAGCTGTGACTGTTTCAGGGTGGCACCCGAAAGGCCTGCTGGTCGCCCACCTGCACGAACACAAAGCTGCCGTGAACCGCATCCGAGTCTCCGACGAGCACTCCATCTTCGCCACGGCTTCCAACGACGGTACTGTCAAAGTGTGGGACAGCCAGAAGATGGAGGGAAAGACCACGACCACCAGGTGAGGCCCTCAGGTGTGCCTGCCCCGCATGCAGAAGCGGCGCCGCGGAGTCACTCACCCTCACCGTGTCTCCGCAGGTCTGTGTTGACGTACTCTCGCATCGGCGGCCACGTGAAGACGCTGACCTTCTGTCAGGGCTCGCACTATTTAGCCGTGGCCTCGGATAATGGATCCATCCAGCTGCTCGCCGTCGAAGCCAACAAACCGCCAAAATCCCCCAAAGTGCAGCCGTTCCAGAGCAGGTAACAGAAACCCGACGACACAGTTCAAGATAGCCGTATTTGAGATGAGCACCAGGATATCTGACAGGAAGTCGGTCTGTGCTCTTTCAGGTCTCTGGACCTGCAGGAGGACGGCTGCACGGTCGACATCCACCACTTCAACTCCGGTGCCCAGTCGGTGCTGGCGTACGCCACCGTCAATGGCTCGCTGGTCGGCTGGGACCTCCGCTCCAACTCCAACGCCTGGACGCTGCGCCACGACCTCCGCCTCGGACTCATCACGTCCTTTGCCGTGGACATGCACCAGTGCTGGCTCTGCCTCGGTCCGTGTGTCCTCACATGAAATCTGTTTGTGTTGGCGGCAAAACGGTTTTAACAAAGACGTGCGTCCAGGTGTCGCACGAAACATTCACGTCTCTGTGTTTCCTGCAGGTACGAGCAGCGGCACCATGGCCTGCTGGGATATGCGGTTCCAGCTGCCCATCTCAAACCACTCCCACCCTGCCCGAGCACGAATCAGACGGCTGCTGATGCACCCGCTCTACCAGTCGTCTGTCATCGCAGGTCAGCTGAGTCGCCTCAGAGTTCGTTTCTGTTAAAGTCTCCACAGAGTCATAAGTGTGTGTGTGTGTGTGTGTCTGCAGCTGTGCAGGGGAACAATGAGGTGTCCATGTGGGACATGGAGACCGGAGACCGCAAATTCACCCTGTGGGCGAGCTCGGCACCCCCACTCTCTGAGATGCAGGTGTGTGTGTGTGTGTGTGTGTGTGTGTGTGTGTGTGTGTGTGTGTGTGTGTGTGTGTGTGTGTGTGTGTGTGTAAGTCACTGAGGTGTGTGTTTGTGTGTCTGCAGCCGTCCCCACACAGCATTAACGGGATCTACTGCAGTCCTGCTGACGGGAACCCTCTGCTGCTCACAGCCGGCTCTGACATGAGGATCAGGTGTGACCCACAGAGAAACATCCACACAAACACTCCACCTCACAGTTCTCTGCATCGTTAGCTCACAGGTGGAGTCCACGGATCGCTGACGTCGCCGAGCGAGCGGTGCCCAGCTCACACAGACTGGTTGGCTGAGGTTAGCTCGCTGTAGCTGGTAGCACATCGTTCACCTGTGTTAGCAGGAAAGCTAACATTAGCTAAGATTAGCCAGACTCACTCAGTGAAGCTCAACAGGAAGTTCTGGTTCTGGCTGGGTTGTATTTCACCCTCCACAGTTACAAAGCTCTGTCCTGGCAGGAAGTCGTAGTCATGGAGAGATGATGTCGTAGCTGTGCAGCTGACACCGCTGGGTCATCGGGTCAGCTGACGCTCAGGTGTAAGCGCCGCTCTGTGGCCCACAGAACATCAAACATGGCAGCAGGACGAGCTCGCGGCTCTGTTCGTTTAACAGTTTCTCTGAGCGACCGTTGACCTCTGCTGACCTCCATTCAGGTTCTGGGACCTGGCGTATCCGGAAAGGTCGTACATTGTGGCGGGCGGAGCCAACGACTCGCTGCACTGCCCGTCTGTCCTCTACAGCCGCAAGATCATCGAAGGGACCGAGGTCGTACAGGTATGCACATGCACGCACGCACATGCACACACGCACACACTCTTCCTGCTTTCACCTTTGAACACTGCCGTCTCTGCAGGAGATCCACAGCAAACAGAAAAGCGGCGTGGTGGAGGACTCGCCCCGCCGCGGCCCGGAGTCCCTCCCCTTAGGTCACCACGACATCATCACGGACATCGCCACCTTCCAGACCACGCAGGGCTTCATTGTCACCTCGTCCAGAGACGGCATCGTCAAAGTCTGGAAATGAGGGCCCCCGATGACATCACAGCACACGCACGCAGGGAGGCGTGTGTTTATGGACACACGCTCCTGTTCCCCATGAACACGGTTACATCATCATCACGAGACGTGGTTCAAACAGGAAGTGAAATGCTCTGCTGTAGACTCTGACCCCTGACGACTAGTTTGTGCTTTTCATGTCCGTCAGTGTCAGGTGACAGGAAGTGCAGGTGTGCAGCTGATCTCGCTCCTGCCGGATGAACACGCCATTTTTCACTCTGAAGTCTTGTTGCCTGGATACGAAGGAAACCTGATTTTTAGAACCACGATTGATAGCTGCGCTGATGATTTAGGGAAGTAAATCTGTTGAGTTGCATTATGGGACATGTAGTCTTGTTTTGATTCATCTTTAGTTCAGTTTTCCATGTGCAGGTGTAATTCAGCTTCTTTAAATCGGAGCGTCAGCGACGCCTCCAGCTGAGCTCCACGTTGTTCCTGCAGAGCCCACCAGGGGTCCCCATCCACAACTTGGGAACTGCTGTTGAGCCCGTGTGACGTTCTTCTGGCTTCATTTGAAAGTGCTTTATTAACAAAAGGACTGCGTACATCAGGAGCACAGATTAGTCACCTGAGGTAAACTTCCTGTCTCGTTGTGATGATTCACCTGAACGCTGCTCAGAAGCATCAAACACTGTCAGAGCTCCACAAACCAGCAGAATCTGTGTGTGTGAAAATAAAACCATGTATGAAACGATGCTTTACGGTCTGAAGCAAACTGAGTGAGACCTGAGAACTCTGTGTGCACGTGCACCTGTCCAGACGTCTTTGTGGGGACCAAAGTGCCACATCGAAGGTGTTATTTAGACTCACAGTGTGGTTTTGGTGTCAGGCTTCTAGTTAGGCTCAGGGTTAGAAGCATTATGTCAATTACATGTCCCGACTAAGATATGAAGACGAGAATCTGTGTGTTGGTCCTGCATAGGTGCATTTAGACGTCTTTCTTCATTTTTTTTACAGTTTTAAATAAAGTTTCTCTCTCGCGCACACACACACACACACACAGACACACACACAGACACAGACACACAGACACACACAGACACACACACACACACACACAGACACACACACAGACACAGACACACAGACACACACAGACACACACACACACACACACGCACACACGCACACACACACACACAGACACACACACACAGACACACACAGACACACACACACACAGACACACACACACACGCACACACACACACGCACACACACACACACAGACACACACACACAGACACACACAGACACACACACAGACACAGACACAGACACACACACAGACACAGACACACACACACACAGACACACACACACACAGACACACACACAGACGCACACACACACACAGACGCACACACAGACACAGACGCACACACAGACACACAGACACACACACACACAGACACACACACAGACACACACAGACACACACACACACAGACGCACACACAGACACACACACAGACACACACACAGACGCACACACAGACACACACAGACACAGACACACACACAGACACAGACACACACACACACACACAGACGCACACACACACACACACAGACGCACACACAGACACACACACACACACACACAGACGCACACACAGACACACACACAGACGCACACACAGACACACACAGACACACACACACAGACACACACACACACACAGACGCACACACAGACACACACACAGACACACACACAGACACACACACACACACAGACGCACACACAGACACAGACGCACACACAGACACACACACAGACACACACACAGACGCACACACAGACACACACACACACAGACACACACACAGACCACGTGATCAGAGACCGTGGCTGTTTCCTGATTGGTCACAAAGAGGAAGTCAGACGGACACTTGAGATCATTTTATTTTCTTAAACCATCGTTGACGTGTGAAAGCTGCAGTTACATGGAGTCCACACAGTCCCGTCTGTGGGAGCGATACTGTACACGCTTCACTTCTACCTGTGTTTTTAAGGCTGCTTCAGGTTCATGGAAAATTACACATCAACACATTAACTTCTCTCAAGTCTTAACCTTGTTCTCACATCAGCCTCCACCTGATTTATAAAAAGTAGCACCTGACTGGAGGGAAAGGAGCGTGGGCGGGGTCTGTGAGGGGAGTCGAGCAGTGAGGATAACGGGATGTGCTCTGGAGGGAAAACTACGGAGGCCCTGAAAGGTCACAGTAACGTTCACGTTTCCTGTGAGCTGGATTATGATACAGCACCGTGCATCTCTGAGAACTGAGCACCAACCTGCAATCTCTCCTGTGCCCAGCAGAGGCAGCAGTGAGTGAGTCGCCATAGAATCGCACGTTAAACCTTTCCAGCCTGTTTTAAAGTTTGTGTTACAGGGGGCGTGGCCTCTTTGACTGAGGCTAACTGTACAAACAGCAAGTCCCGAATTTGTATGTCTCACTTTTTTATGTTTCCTAATGTGGACGAGGACAAACCAGTGCGATGAGCAGCGACCGTGTCAGCTGTTACAGGTCACACCTGCTGGGACTGAGACTTAGGCGATCGTTCCTGTGACCTTTCTGGGCCTCTTTAAATCGAACATGCGTGTAAACAAACAAAAAGCAGGCGACAGATGACTGAAAGCGTTCGAGCAGTTTCCCTGATGGCGGCGGGGGAGGGCGGGTAAATGCTGTGACTAATTCATTGAGTGGCCTCGGCAGGTTTCCTTATGCGTGTTCAGCCGTGACGCTCTCGTCCTCCTCATCTGATCTTCGTCCCACACAGGCTCTGACACTCCTCCTGCGTCAGGAAGCGGTTCTTGTTGCCGCCGCAGCCGCCGTACCAGAAGCGAGCGCACTCCTTCTGTGCGGCGTCAAAGAACCACATCATCGTGTAGTTGTCGCAGCTGCCCCGGTCCTGAGGGAGGATACAGGAATCTGGAGGACAACAGGAGACGGATATTAGAGCACTGCAGAGCGAGACGTGACCCGAAACATCTCAACATGCACGCTCGTCCTTGTTAGAACAACCGGGAAATAGCTCCTCCTCTTTCCTTCTCTCTCGCTGCCTTTTTTAACTTGTATTTATTGGCACAAACATCGTGTGTGCGCTCACACTGTTCAGCTGTCACCGCTGTCCATCGCACAGGCGGGTCTTACCTTTAGAGGCGAAGCTGGCAGGCAGAGTCTTCTCCACCACATTGGGATCTGCGAGCGAGGACAGAGTAAAGTCAGAGAGGCGATAGCTGTGCAGGCGAGCAGTGATGAGGGCTTCTCACAGGTCGGCGTGTTCTGTCACTGAGCAGGAAGTACTGGCACGTGAGAAGAAGAGCGTTGCTTTTACTGTGACCTTTGTCCCCCACGTACATACATGTGAATGCATGTCCGTGTGCAGACGGAGTCTGAGCGTGGACAGCAGTAGCAGAGGGCGTGTTATCAGCGCGACCACAGAGGACTTTAGTAGGAAGCAACACGCAGAGCATCCTGTTAGCTGTCCGCTGATAGCAGAGGTTAGTGGGTCCACAGACGTGGAGCGGTCAGCTTGTGTGCAGTCTGGACTTACGCTGGTTCCCACATGTCTGGAAACATTCATATTCCGTTCTAAAGCGGTTGGCGTTGCCACCGCAGCCGCCATACCAGAACCGAGAGCATGCACCGACGTTTGTGTCAAAGAACCAGGCTGTGGCGTATTTCTTACACTGGTTGCCGATATCAGCGGGCAGCTGACACCGGGCTGAAAGCAGAACACACACATTTACTACAAACAGGCAGCGGCTCCAGCACAGACTGACTGAACGCCTGCATTCCTTCTGATGACCAGCAGGGGGCGACTCAGGAGGAGGAAGCTTTGGGAGAAAGTCTCTTTTTTGAGGGAGGGATGCCAATTTTTCCCCACTGTGACCATACTGCCACGGCCCCAAGAAACACCTTCAAACATAAAGATACAGCGACGGAGCAGTCGGCTGCAACTCTGGGGTTCAGATTCTGAAACCAGAATTTATCCACCTGAGCCAGTGTTGTTGTTAGCAACCTTTATTCCATCATCAGCTCTGTCATCCATCATGGCTGACAAACGAGCACACCCTCCTACCCCGAGCTCCTGTACGTGATGATGCTCCGCCTCCTTGAGTTGCTTTTACTGCCTCTGAGAGAATGCAGGCTACGTCCGTCTTTTATGTACAGTCTGTGGCTGAGACCTGCTGCTCATGCAGTCGAACAAAGACACGAGGTTAAAGCATACATGACACGCGACATGCCCACCACATCTGTGCAGCTGCTGAAGGAGAGAACATCTGTACACACTTTAATGAAAAGAGTTTGTCTGAACCCTGCACACGACGTCCTCTATTGTATAGAATTCATTTACTGTGTATATGTTGTACTCGTATTACCGTGCATGTGACAAATAAAGAATGTTTTCCTGCTGAACCTCAGAGGTCAGAGGTTGTGTACCCCTGCCATTATGTAAGGCGCTGTCAGAGCGGTCCTTCACCTGCAGCAGTGTGTCTGCGCCGTGTGTGCGGCTACCTTTGGCGTGCGTGTCAGAGATGACTTTCTGGCCATTTCCTCTGATCAGAGCGTCGATGACGTCCAACTGCCCGGTCTGAATCTGTCCTCCGGTCTGCTCCTGGAAGTCCTCCTCCACCTCCTCTCCAAACACGTCCTCCAGCTGTGCCACGCCCTGACTGAACACAGCGACCACATGTGTGGACACACTATCACCATGTGAGAGCCTTTCAGCTTCCTAATGCACAACAACTCTTCTTGATTCTCCCAAAGTCAAACATCAACCAAGAATTAGAAATTTCAGGAGCTGCAAACTTTCGTTTTAGCTGAGGCCCACGTGATGGCGATGCGAGTGTGTGATTTACCCCGTTATGAATATCTGTCCTCCCTCCTGGCCGCCCAGCTGGTCACATGCTCGCCTCAGAGAGGAAGGAGGATACGAGGTGACTCCCTCTGAAACAATCACGGGACAAAAACAGTGATGGTGAGATATACTCTGCGGTGAAATGGGAAAGGAACTGATGGTTACCGTGAATGTTTAAAGCAAAGTCTGAAATGATAAATGATAATAACCCCTTCCTTCAGGTGTTCCAGAACACCAGTAATCTAATCTGACTGCTGCAGATGGGAAACATCTTACTGTTGAGGGCGGAGAGGAAGACCCTGATGAAGCGCTGGGCGTAGCCCTGCTCGTCGGCCTTCAGCCTGTCGAGTCTGATCAGGTGCTGCTGTATCGGCACGCTGGCCAGCTCCTCCACCTCCGTCCGGTTGTAACGATCACCCACCGTCACCACAAACAGCGCCACCCCCTCACACTTGGCCTTCTGGGAGATGTAGCGCAGCTTGGCCTGGTCTCTGTAGGCCGTCTTGGTGCCCACCACAGTCAGGACGGCCCTCTTGCTGCGCGACTGGCCGGCCTTCAGCAGCACCTCCCTCAGGGTGTAGTCCAGCATCTGTCCCAGCGCCAAAGAGCCGCCCTGCTGCTGCATGTTCTGCATCATGTACGTCTTCATGTCTCCAGCGTTCTGGTAGGTCTGCAGGCCGAACTCCACCTTGGTGCTCTGTTGGACCAGAGCTACTCGGGCCTGGCGGCCGGCTCGGCGGGGCTGTGGACTCACGGCCAGCTGCTCCACCACAGAGCTCAGCAGCTGCCGGGCACCGGCGTATTCATCAGCCTGGATCTCCCTGGAGCTGTCCAGCACCATGACCAGGTCCACATCCGCCTGCTGAGGCAGCACTGGTTCCTGGATGAAGGTGCACTCCTCTGCACGCCTGCAGGGGTCTGCAGAGACATCAGAAAGCGTGATGCTGATGACAGGAAGCTACAAAAGCTACAAGTGACCCGTCATGTTTGTGCACATCAGATCTCGGACTACTCGACAGGAACCAGGATGCTGTGGCACAGAAGCATTTAGAAAAGACGCCAGCATATTCTAATTATTGAACCTCATGGAAGGTCTAACAGTGTGCTCTGATATCAGCCAGCGTGCTGTTACCCATGGGTTCAAAGGTCAACAGGAAACACAGCACACACTGGCACTGTGCACTAGGGATGGGTACCGGTGTCCAGTTCTGACATAAACGGTAGTAACCAGACCGAAAAGCAGCGCACATTTCGGTGCTTTTTTTTCCTGAGCTGTGATACACTTCTAGCCAATCATTTTACGTTTCTGAGGATAGTAGGCGGGCCCAGGTACGTACGTTCTTTTAGAGCAGAGCTACAGATTAAAAATGCCCAAGGCGAAGCGGTCAAAAGTCTGGCTGTACTTCACAGCAAAATATGCAAACTCAGCAGCAGCAAGTGCTTTAAGCTGATACTGTGATACTGTCAAAGGAGGCAACACCTCGAATCCGATGAAACACCTGGCGACGCATAGCGTTTTTTTAAAAGCCGAGAAATGCACCATATTTGATGGCAGCAGCAGCCATTCTTCTCTGCGTGAGTAGCTTAATGTTGTTTGTGTGTAATTTACGTTGAGTAGGCTAACCACGTTATTACATTAATGCATGTAAGGTGAACTAGCAAACATCATCATAGCTACATGAGGCTGTCTTCTTGTTTGATGGCAGATACTCCCTTCACCCTGGACAAAAAGGCTAAAATTACCAAAGAAAAAGTGGAAAACAGCTGAACATGAGAGGTTTAGGACAAAGTTTGTGTTTTTTCCATTGTTTAAGCACTGCTTCCAGCCGAGAGTGATACCATATATGCCCCATAGCTGCAGAAAAGGCTAACATTGTTATCTTTTTACAAAAACCAGCTGAACATGAGAGGTTTTTGGACAAAGTTTGTGTTCTCCATTCTTTAAGCACCGGTTTGAGCACCGTTTGAGCACCGGCACCGTTTCAAAAGTACTGATTTGGCACCGGTATCAGATAAAACCTAAACGATACCCATCCCTGCTGTGCACACAGATCCATCAGATCATTCATTATGCATTTATTATCACTGACTCTCAACCCCGAGTACTGAAAACACGTTCTTTGGCAAAAAGACTGCAGTGGGCTCATTTTTCATGTACAAGGAGTCAGTATTAGTTTGACAGCGTTCTGCTCGCCTACGCTGTCAACCACGAAAAGTCAGAAGAGAGATCAGAGCAGAAAACGATGCTCACCGTAGCAGATGGCGCAGTTCCTGACCTTCCTGAGCCCAGTGGCCCGTTCTCCCAGCACCGTGAATACAAAGTTTCTCGAGTCATCAACCTGATGGGAAACATTGAACAAAGCGCTGAGTACAAGGTTACAATGAAATCTACTCATTAGACATCGTTGTTCAGACTCAAACGATCTTAAGTGATTGAATCTGAGCTTCCTTTGTTTGCAGAGACGCTCGCAGTGAAGCATCGGCTGTTTGTTCTGCAGAGCCGGATGTTGTCCTGATGTTTCCACGTGTGAAATGTGTTAGTTTGATCTTAGTGAAAGGAGAGCAGAGCGGCCCTGGAGGTGCACCATCAGTGGCTCATGCTTTACTTTCTCCTGGAGAGAGGAAAGTTGCAAAGTCAGCACCGGTCCCGGTCCATCACTTCTGCTCAACATATGTAGTACAGCGTCTTGGAAAACTCTTTATCCCCGTCCTAATGTCTTTGGTCTGCGGGAGTTTTCTCCTGGGATCGCTCCCACGGAGGCCATGTTGTTCTGGGTTCTTCTGTGACCTCCTGGTTGAATCGTTGATGCACTCTTGGAGTCTTTCGCTTGTCCAGTTGCTCCTGAGAAGGTTCAGCATGTTCCAGGTTTTCTCCATGTGTGGATTATGGCTCTCGCTGTGGAGTCTCACAGCCTTAGAAATGTCTCTGTGACCTTACTGGCTTTGTTTTCAGCTGCTTCTGTAGGTCTTGGTGTGATGTGATCTTTTAGCCTGCTTTACTTTGTCAGACAGCTTCTAACTAGGAACTAATTGTACTGATTCATAAAGGTGCAAACTACAGCCAAGATGGCGCCGGTGCACATGGCTTGCCGTCCTCGGCTGTATCTGTTTCGCTGCTTTTTACGCTGCTTTTTACGCTCTTTTACGGACCTTGGCATTGTATTTTTGATCCTTTTAGTTGTATGCTCATCTAATGGCTGAGCACTGATTACAGGCAAACACTTTTAAATCTAAGACTCTCCCATTCCTCTCGGGCTGATCCTTGCTGGAATCTGGGCGACGCCACCGCGCCCCAACTGGACCCTCCGACCGGCTTCTTCCACCTACCTCTTCCTAACCAAGAAACGCTACAGGAAATGCGGTAGAAGGAGCGGCCGTCGCGTTCGCCTCAGGGTCTACTTTAAAGCCAGAGCACCGGCTACCCACATGCCAGCCTGGACATTTGATCTTCTTTCCCTCCTTCCAGGAGGTTAACTTAGGCACCTTCTCCTCTTCCCCTGCACCGGTCTGGTAGGGGTGGCGGCATAGCCTCGGTTTTTAAAATTCATATGCAGTTCGGCAGCTACCCTCACCTACCTACACTAGTTTTGAAGTCCAGTTATTGGGGATGACTGCATCCACGACCACACTCTGCGTGGTGGTTTACCGACCGCCTAAATATAGCAAATGTTTTATCACGGACTTTGCTGATCTCCTAGGCTCCGTTCTTTTTAAGTATGGTTGTGTTCTCATTGTGGGAGATTTTAACATACACACTTGCTGTAAGGATGACTCATTTGCTAAAGACTTCCTTGCTTTAACGGACTCTTTTAACCTGGCTCAGTGGGTTAATGACCCAACGCATGTTAAAGGACATACTTTGGACGTGTTTTTCATATGGTCTGGACATTTGTTTTGTGGTCTTTATGTGTGCAGAGGCAGAACGTACCCAACGGGACCTCACCTGTCATGTAACCTGTAAGCATTTCTGGGTGTACAGATGGGTAGGCCAGAAAAACAGTGAGTGGATGTCTGTACAGAGCAGGAGCGTCTCAGCAACATGAGACATCATTGGTCAAGGCCACAAACGCGATTCCAGGCAAAACTCCTGGGACTCCTGCTCCACAGAAACTCTTCAAGTTTCCGTGGTAGCCGCATGAGTCGCTGTGACATTAACAGATGTTTTTATACTCGATACGCTGACGTCATCATTTCTGGTGTCTCATACAGAAATTGGATTTTCCCTCCAAGAGTTCAGAGCCTTCAGGAAATCTAAATGGTGGCAGAGTTAGTATAAATGAGGCTTTATTTAAGAAGTTTGTTTGAAGTAAAGGAGCAGCACTTCAAGCACTATCGTCAGATGTCTCCTAAAGAGGAAACACATCTTCATCTTCCTCGTGATGTGGTTCTTTCCAGGTCTTCTGGCTCAGCTCCCTCTTCATGCCTGCTGCTGACACCGCTCCACTTTCCTGCTGGATTTCGTAATCAGTTTTCCAGCTTCAGCAGGGATTGGGAAAACTGCTGCGATTCCTTTAGTCCTGTGCTAATGTGCAACCCGCACCCCGCTTCAGACCGAAGGCAAAACAGTCTGAAGAGACTGACTCAGTCAACATCTGGATGAAAAACATCTGCAGGTAGCTGCAGGTAAATGACACCTACCTGCATGGCTTGTTCAATATCGGGAGTGTTCCTCAGAGAGATGACCGCTGGAACAATGTTGAGGGCCCGGTACTCCATCATGGCCGTTACAATGTCGTTAGCGCCCTCTGTAGGCCCGCTAGAAAAGAAGACGACCACCTTCCTCATCATTATTCCTGCTCGGACTCGTTTGAAGATGTTCTGACCCACGAAGCGCATGGCGGCGCCCAGCTGCCGTTTGTTGGACGTCCTCTCCTGGGCGATGTTCCTCACGGCCTCTAGCAGCTGTGCCTTGCGCCGGTAGTCCTGGAAGCGGATCAGGTACTTGGTGTAGGTGTTGTATCCCACCACAGCGACACGCGCGCCGTGCGGGCAGTTACTCTCTGCGATACTGATGTCATTCAGCAGGGAGAGGAGGGCGGAGCGCTGCCTACCAAAGTCCCCCGGGGTCACGTCATCAGACATGTCGAGACCGAACACCAGCTCGGTGGGGTAGGCCGGGCACGCCGACTGATCTGACGGGCAAAGAGGAGCTTGTGTTAAACTTTCAGCAGCCACCCGTTCATCAGTCACCAGGCTGGTGTCACGTTTATATCGGATTATACGAATCTGTTTACATAAAGGATATTTTACAACTGTAGAGCTAAACGTTTTAATCACAGAAGTGTGAGTCGGGGTAAAGGTGAGCAGTCCCAGCAGCATCTATCAAAGGGAGGCTGTGAACGCCTCTCATGCTAACGTCCACACTGATGAACCTCAGCTCTGTTTGCTCATGCAAAGCTGCTCTCATACCATCGGAGACCAAACATCTGTGTAATTCTTAGATACAACCTGGTGCTCCTGTTTCTGCAGTGAAGCCATAAAAATAAAACTAGTTCATTAACCTGCTAGGACCTGGCGTCCACATATGGGGACGTCACATTTTGGGTTGTTTAGACAAAAATACTAAGCTTTGCTTTCACAGGAGCCATATTGTTGTTTCTCATTTTGCTCCTGTGCACATCATTGCTCAACTGTGACTTTATAGTTTCCTATCAAACACCATAAAGTCACAATAGCAAAGAGAATTAAAAATGCATGCTATGAAAGAGTCTTAGGAGGTTAAATATACTTAATTACTTAATTATACTTAAATATACTTTCTAATGAAAGTGTTTGTTAGGGAAAACATTCTAAAACACTTCTTCAGTAAAGACTCAGAGACGAGAAACACACAGAACTTCTTGCTAGCAAGGGCAGCCTCCAGAGACTCGCGCTAAGAAACTGCCCCGGTCTTTATTTATACTTCTGTGTGTGTGTGTGTGTGTGTGTGTGTGTGTGTGTGTGTGTGTGTGTGTGTGTGTGTGTGTGTGTGTGTGTCCTGCTGATCAAAGGGTCATATAACATGAAAGCACAAAAGGTACATCCTTGGTCACAAAGAGGGTAGTCTCCCCCACCCTAGATGGTTCACCCTAGATAACACGGCGAGGAAGTCCAGCAGTTCATCTACACAAAAAGGCACTTAGACTAAAACAGACATAGCTATGTTAAAGCAATAAAACAAGGTGCAACCTCTCATGCTCCCAGGACGTGGGGGTGCATTCCTGGAGTGCACACCAAGCCTGCAGCCTGCTAGAGATCACACATCCTGTCACTACACAATTAATTATATGCCTCTAAGTATACATGGTTGCATATTTCCTAATACAAATAACTACACGCAGTATTCTACCATATGCAAACTTATATCACTAAAAGATTATACTGACTACTAAATACAATTTTCCATTGACAGTGTTTCAGGTCGAGGTCACACAGGAAATCTGCGTTTGGCTGATTGTTTCTTTGCTGTTAAACTGCTGCTTTCTTCCCTACGTTTGAAAGGAGAAAGATTTTTGGGTTGAGCAGAAACTGAGCTAAGAGGTGGCTGTGGTGGATACTGGGCACCAGTACAGCTGCCCAGCAGGTTTCTAAGTAGTGCAAAAAACCCAACACAAGCTGCAGCCTGACACCAAGCACGCCACGTGTGATTGGACCTGCATCACTCTTTGTGCAAAGTTTGTATAATTAAAAAAAATACATCTGCGAATGAGTCAAAGATGCTCAAAGACCACTGTAGTGGTGCAGAGAGAGAGACGTGTGTTTCCAGTACACAGACCTGTGGGGTGCTGAGCTTATCAGGGGTGGAAATATTCACAGCTGTCCCACATGGCAGCATTTTAAATTTCTCTTTGATATTTGGGCTGATTGGGACCTGATGAATGTAAAAACAAAGAATTACCAGATTGTGTTCTCATTGTGGGAGATTTTAACATACACACTTGCTGTAAGGATGACTCATTTGCTAAAGACTTCCTTGCTTTAACGGACTCTTTTAACCTGGCTCAGTGGGTTAATGACCCAACGCATGTTAAAGGACATACTTTGGACGTTTTTTTCACATGGTCTGGGGTGGTGGTCCCCATCTTTAAGAAGGGGGACCGGAGGGTGTGTTCCAACTACAGGGGGATCACACTCCTCAGCCTCCCTGGGAAAGTCTATGCCAGGGTGCTGGAAAGGAGAGTTCGTCCGCTAGTCGAACCTCGGATACAGGAGGAACAATGCGGTTTTTGTCCTGGTCGCGGAACACTGGACCAGCTCTTTATCCTCTCCAGGATACTTGAGGGTGCATGGGAGTTTGCCCAACCAGTCTACATGTGTTTTGTGGACTTGGAGAAGGCATTCGACCGTGTCCCTCGGGGTGTCCTGTGGGAGGTGTTGCGGGAATATGGGGTGTCTGGCCCATTGCTACGGGCCATTCGATCCCTATACAACCGTTGCAAGAGCTTGGTTCGCATTGCCGGCAATAAGTCGGACTCGTTCCCGGTGGGTGATGGGCTCCGCCAGGGCTGCCCTTTGTCTCCGGTTCTGTTCATAATTTTTATGGACAGGATTTCTAGGCGCAGCCAAGTGGCGGAGGGCTTTTGCTTTGGTGGCCTCAGAATCTCATCTCTGATTTTTGCGGATGATGTGGTTCTGTTGGCTTCATCGGGTGAAGGCCTCCAGCTCGCACTGGAACGGTTCGCAGCCGAGTGTGAAGCAGCGGGAATGAGGATCAGCACCTCCAAATCTGAGGCCATGGTTCTCATCCAGAAAAGGGTGGAGTGCCCACTCCGGGTTGGGGATGAGTTCCTGCCACAAGTGGAGGAGTTCAAGTACCTCGGGGTCTTGTTCGCGAGTGATGGGAGAAGGGAGCCGGAGATCGACAGACGGATTGGGGCTGCAGCTGCAGTAATGCGGACGCTGCACCGGTCCATCGTGGTGAAGAGGGAGCTGAGTGTAAAAGCGAAGCTCTCAATTTACCGGTCGATCTACGTCCCTACCCTCACCTATGGCCACAAGCTGTGGGTAGTGACCGAAAGAACGAGATCGCGGATACAAGTGGCAGAAATGAGCTTCCTCCGAAGGGTGGCTGGCCTCTCCCTTAGAGATAGGGTGAGAAGTTCGGCCATCCGGGAGGGGCTCAGAGTAGAGCAGCTGCTGCTCCACATCGAAAGGAGCCAGCTGAGGTGGTTCGGGCATCTGACAAGGATGCACCCTGGGCGCCTCCTGGGTGAGGTGTTCCAGGCATGTCCCACCGGGAGGAGGCCCCGGGGCAGACCCAGGACACGCTGGACAGATTATATCTCTCGGCTGGCCTGGGAACACCTTGGTATTCCCCCGGATAAGCTGGAGGAGGTGGCTGGGGAGAGGGAGGTCTGGGCCTCTTTGCTTAGGCTGCTGCCCCCGCGACCCGGCCTCGGATAAAGCGGATGAAGATGGATGGATGGATGGATGGTCTGGACATTTGTTTTGTGGTCTTTATGTGTGCAGAGGCAGAACGTACCCAACGGGACCTCACCTGTCATGTAACCTGTAAGCATTTCTGGGTGTACAGATGGGTAGGCCAGAAAAACAGTGAGTGGATGTCTGTACAGAGCAGGAGCGTCTCAGCAACATGAGACATCATTGGTCAAGGCCACAAACGCGATTCCAGGCAAAACTCCTGGGACTCCTCCTGCTCCACAGAAACTCTTCAAGTTTCCGTGGTAGCCGCATGAGTCGCTGTGACATTAACAGATGTTTTTATACTCGATACGCTGACGTCATCATTTCTGGTGTCTCATACAGAAAGTGGATTTTTCCTCCATTTTTTTTTTTTACCTAATTTTTGTTTCTGAGACAAATAAGAGCCACATGTGAGGACGTTAGTTTTAAATTTTGATAGAACAGTGGCAGTATAACGTCCTCGTAACTGGATATCAGGCCCTTGTAGAGTAAAATTAATTATTTTCGTCTAGACATCCCAAAATGCGATGTCCACATATGTGGACGCAGGTCCGAGGAGGTTAAGAAAACCTTTTTCACCATCCTGACACTAACGACAGCAATAAATGAGGAAAAATCCTGAGGAGAAGAATCACAACAACAACACTGTGCTGAATCAAATGCTGAAGCTTCAGAGAGTGCAGCTGTGTCCATCTTTGATCCAGTCTGTGGACGTGGCTGCTGAGCTGTACTCACCACGATACCTGACTGTTAGAGTGGAGACACGTACCAGCAGAGCAAGCTGGAGGGAAAACAAACAGCATTTAGAGACGTGCAGGTTTCATTTCCTGAGATGATGTGAGGATGTCAGGAAGTCTTACCACAGTTGTCCCTGATGTAGGTGATCAGCTGACAGTCCTGAGTCAAAAGGAAAGACCTGTGATTACATCCTGTACTAATGTTTCCTTAATGTGGGTGAGGTGGGTTTAAGGTGGACTTACAGTCATGGCTTTGCCTCCAGGAGAACCTCGGGGGCCCTGTGAACAGTGTGATATCTGACTAACATGACAGAAGAATGTTCCTCACATTTGATCAAACAAACGAAGATCTCGACACCTTTTGCCTCATTCACCCCTTCGTGTAAAGTCTTTTATCAAACATTCGCGCTCCGATGGAAGCACTTGGGGTTAGGATCTTGCACACGGATATTTGGCCTGCAGAGCGGAGCAGACGAGGACTGAACCGCCAACGTTTGGTTAGTAGGTGCCCTGAGCTACAGCCACCCCAAACGCTGCGTGAAGCTCAGAGATCTTTAAAAACCACACAAAGGATTTTCCAGTAATTTTAAACAAGACAGCGAGAAAACTGAGCTCTGTAAAGGACAGAAATACCTCTGCACCTGTTTAAACTAACCTTTAGAGTTAAGTTTGGGTAAAAAATACATTTTCCTTTATCGTTGTAAGAGAGGACGAAATAGATTTAGAGGAAAACTAAAAAGTTTTCTTATAAATTAATCCACATCCAGTGATCTTTCTGGCTCCAGGCGCTCAGTTTGTGCAGCATGAAGTCGGCAGCTTCCTAAAGCTTTTCCACACTCACCCTGTGTCCCGGATATCCCGGTTCTCCGGGGACTCCTGACTCTCCTGGCAAACCCGCGTTACCCTACGTGACGGGATCACAAACAAACGTCACTGACGGACTCAAAGACCGAGCTTGATTCAGTTATCTGAGCAGTGGACTCTCACCCCTCGGCCGCGGTTCCCTTTGGGCCCTGGATATCCTTTCGGTCCCTGCAGCCCCTCCTCGCCCTGCAGAGAAAGAAACACGGCTCGTGAGGTAACGCATCTCCAAATTCAAACACAAGCCCTCAAGTCAACTTCCTGACCACACTCATCCCAAGAATAAACAAGAGCGTTCTTATCTCCGGCCTCCAAAAGCTTCTGGACAAACACCAGCGAGTAAAACTGAAAATGTGCTTATTTATTAAGGCGGCCTGTCTCATAAATCCTCGAAAAGGATCCAGTCGACTTTACCACAAAGCTGTGAGAGCTCAGTGATGCTCTGCTGTCAACCTTTTGTGTATGAATGTGTGAAAGCTGCAGGCAGCACGGCGAGGTGTTTATGAGCCACCAGTGTAGGCAGGCTTGTATTAGTTTTACAGGAGCAGTAAGATTAAAGGGTCCTGGGCTGCAGCCACGCAGCACCAGCAGAGGCTCCAGCAGGCGGTCCGGCCCACACACTCCCACCTCAACACGTCCAACAGCAGAAATAAATGTTTATTTGACCACAAACATTAAAGTTTCTTGGCTACTAACAGAGAAACAGTCCTAATTGGATCCTGCACAGGTGGGCGTGGCTTACATCAGCCTGTGCAATGACTCGATCCACTGAAGAGCTCCTAAACAGTGTTTCTGTGTTACCGTCTGTGAGTATTTGAAGTTTCAGTGCAGCTTTGATACGTTTGCAGTGAAATCTCTGAACCCGCTGAGCTCACAGGTCCATTCTGATTGGTCCGCGCCACGAACACCCGCTGTCGTCCCGAAGCAGCGCGAGCGAGCAGCACCTGCTGTTTGCATCCGTTTGAATGATGTGAGAGAGCAAGAGGCCGATTTCACTGCGTCACTCTCAGAGCGAACAGCAGAATCACACATCAGCTTTACACCTGCAGGAGTTTCTGCTCAGCTTCGACGTGCATCGCAGCAAACACGCAGATTATTTCGTGTTCGCAGCATTTTCGTGGAGCTCTGTCAGCTCCTGAACTCGGTGGACTTAAAAACTCTCGTTGGACTTCTGTTAGCCTGAAAACGCTCCGATGTTTGGATCCTAACTCGTTTCTGATCCGTTCCCAGCAGGCCGCCTTCATTTCCTGTCTGCGTGTTTACTGCGATTTAATGCCAGGATGGATTCAACCTGATCTGCTGTGAACTCACCCGAAGACCAGGGTAACCAGGGAAACCGGGATCGCCCTGCAAGACACGGCAAGAACGTGAACGTTGTTATGAATGTGAAGCAGAGATCTAGCAGAAGGATGAAATACAGGATTGTGTATTATGAAGGGTCACCTTTGCACCTCGGGGGCCCACGGGTCCGTAACCATCCCGACCGTCCTGACCCTGAAACACAGACAGTCAGCGCCACTGACATCCAATCAAACTGTTTGTCTGAACAGAGCGGGCTCTCGGCTCCTTACCGGCATTCCTCGGGGTCCGTCTGGTCCTGGTGCGCCCTCATCACCGGGATCGCCTGGTTGGCCCTTTAACAGCAACAACAGGTTGTCATGGTGAAGATAACCTCCCCCTTCACACCAACTGGATTAACCCCCCTGTCTCTATATGTGTGGGTGCAGACTGATAACCAGGCCAGCTGGCATTTACCCATAACTGTGGTTAGAAGGCTAACCTGGAGGCTTCACAATTAAAGCTGATGACATTGTGGTGGCCACGCCCCCCCATGTACCCTGTATGGACGTACGTGTATGACCAACTTCCTGCCTTCAGGCCCTGCTGGGTGGAAACTGTGGAGGATGTAATCTCTTCATCTGACCTCTTGGAGTATTCGTCAGCTATTCTCATAAATGTGATCTTATCTGACGTGAAGCGGGGACGTTTATCAGATGTTAAACGATGATGATGTCACACACCTTCTGTCCGTTACCACCGATCCGTCCAGGTAAGCCCGGGTCTCCAGCGGGACCTGGTCCACCCTGGAGGAAAAACCAGCAGAGTCAGAGCCACACACAGTTCCCTTTTACCTGATTATCCCTGAATGCACCGTGGACAGAGCCCGTCGGTCACAGAGCCTCACATAAATCTCCGCTCGTCATCAACTTTAACGGCGCTTATCCAAACAGGTGAAGAGTAAACATGGCCGCCGCTGAGCGCTGCC
>NC_135177.1:37658059-37700559 GCF_041146795.1 Maylandia zebra | reverse complement strand
TGTTGATGTAAGGAGGAGAGAAAACACGAAAAAGCCAAAAACAGTTCAGAGAGGAGGAGAGACGAGAGAAGACGAGGAAATGTTTGACACTCACCGGATCTCCTCTCAGTCCTTGCTGTCCTTTCACCCCCGTCTCCCCCGTAATTCCTGGGATACCCTAAGGACAACAGTTCAGCCCGTCAATATAAGCAAAGGTCAGAGGTCAGCAACCACCAGCATCATTCCTCTACTTTAAAAAAAAAATCCCACTGTTTCGGATCATTACAGCCTTAGGACCCTACACCACACAACATGTTCCATCTAAGCCTGAAGCCTGACTCTGTCATCCCCTATGTAGCCGGGGTATCAGAGAAATTCAGAGTTTTCTCCAATCATGACATCCCAGTGTATTTCAGACCCAGCAACACACTCAGACACAAACTGGTTCACCCGAAAGACAAAACGCCAAAACACAAACTTAACAATGTGGTGTATGCTGTACAGTGCAGCGAGGAATGCTCAGACCTCTACATTGGAGAGACCAAACAGCCACTTCACAAGCGCATGGCACAACACAGAAGAGCCACCTCCACAGGACAAGACTCAGCAGTCCATCTGCATCTAAAGGTCAAAGGTCACTCTTTCGAGGATGCCAATGTTCACATTTTGGACAGAGAGGACAGATGGTTTGAAAGAGGAGTGAAAGAAGCATCTATGTCCACTGTGAGCGACCATCTTTGAACAGAGGCGGGGTTTACGACACCAACTCTCTGCCATCTATAATCCAGTTTTGAGATCCTTCCCAGACGCCTTAACGCCCACTCACATCCTGGACCATCTGACCTCAGGAATTCACATGATAAGGTGGGGCCAGGTTTCACAATGAACACACCCGAAACTCTGGCTGATTGGGACCCACACCCAGTTACACACCTTGGCTCAGGCGATTAGAGGATCATCAGGGGGTCCTTTTGTCCCTCTGTGGGGGGAAACTCCCACTAGGTTTATATCTGGGACTCTCCACCATTTGACCTTAGAACTGAAGAAGCTTCTCGGATGAGAGGTGAAACGTCTTCAAGCAACTTAAAGAAGTCCAGACGCTTTTCTTTCCAAGCTCCTTAGACTACGATGACCGAGAACCTTCACAGACGGATCATTACAGCCTCATTTCTAAAGACACCGAGACGGCTTTACTGAAACTCACTAACGACATGATACAGGTGGTTGTAGCTCAGCAACCTTTGACCCCTTTGATTGTCACACTCTCACTAACTGATCTGGCTGCTCTCAGGAGCCTCTCATCTTAAACTGACAGATGTTTCAGAACTGATGCTAACATCTGTACGTCCTCGTGCTAAGGCATCCCTCAGGGCTCAGTCCGGGTCTGTTTGCATCACACGTGTTAGCCGTGGGCTAGCTGCTATCTGCTCTCTCCTTTCCTCCAGCTCAGTCCCGAGGTTCTCGTGTTCGGCTCTGACGGTTTCTTTAAGGAGGTCGGTCGTTACGTGAACAAACATTTGAAGTGTGCAGTATTTGAAATTTGCCATCCAATCATGTAAAATACCTTTTAGTTCACACTTTTTCTCCCACCTTTATCCCTGTGAGTCAATTTTAAATGTGCCTGTGTTTTTGTCCAAACAACCTCCAACGGTGCAAACCAAACCGCTGCCTCATTCTTGGTTCCCTTCTCTGACTCAGTGAAATTCAGAATTCATTTGAAAATTGCAGTATAAAGTATCGATGTTAAAATAACATTATATAGTTTTTGTTTTCTTTTACCGGGTTGCCGAGGTGTCCTCTCTCTCCTCGGGCTCCATCCCGTCCCGTCACTCCCTGCCGACACAGAAACACAGGAATGCCATTAAGCATGGAAACCCCCCCAATCAGCTCCCTTCCTGAGACGCCCGCTCGTTTCCTCCACGATGAGGACAGAAACTCATCGGTGTCTCTCCATCAGTGAGTCAAATCTGAACCTTTGGATCATTGTCACCAGTGTTGGTCAAGTTACTTGAAAAAAGTAATCAGTAACTAATTACTGATTACTTCCCCAAAAAAGTAATCCTGTTACTTTACTGGTTACTTAGTTACTTTTTAAAAACACGATGTACACCCTGAAGAGGTGATAGAGCGATAGATCTTTCAGCCCAATTCTACTTTTTCTGCATAATCCATCATATAAATGTAATCAAATGGAAAAGTCTCTTTTTAAAACTTGTTTTATTAGTTTTAATCTTTTAACTTTATGCATCAAGCAAACATTTAATTATCTGCAACATTCTCTGACTTGAATAAATTAGTTTAACATTTAAACCTATTTTCTGCACATTCCAGCACATAAAATAAAATATTTTTTGTGTTTACACTCAGTCTTTCAAATAGATGCAAGTAAAACACAGCAGAAGATAAATAAAGTCAAAGACTCAGCGGTCCTGTTGCTCTATTTTCACCTGTAAAGCAGGAGTGGGGTAGGCGGAGGTTTACCCTGGTGCAGGTGTGCCGCGGTCAGTGGAAGAATCCGCGAGTTTCTCTGTGAGTTTCCCATTACGTCGTAGCTACTCGGTGCTTGTTGGAAGTTTAGGGGTTTTTTCGCTGTAAAAAGAAGTTTTCTTCCCACGCACAGCGGACACTAATGTTTTTGTCACTTTTTATGGAATTAAACTCAAAGTAAGGTCAGTACTTCCACGCTTTAAACGCTGCACGCTCATACTCTCTCTGCACTCGATATATTATCCATTGTTGATCTGCACACAGCTGTTGTCACTAACGTCACACTCGCTTACGTCACTGTCATGAGACATTCTCGCAAAAAATCACGGTTTTAGTAACGCAGTAACGCAGCGTTCCTACGGGAAAGTAACGGTAATCTAATTACCATTTTTGCAATAGTAATCCCTTACTTTACTCGTTACTTTAAAAAAGTAATCAGATTACAGTAACGCGTTACTGCCCATCTCTGATTGTCACTGACTCTTCGGGCTGTTTACTAATAATTTTTTATGGTGGCGGTAATATGATCAACATTTGATGCATGATGAAAATGAAAGTTGACCGTCGAGGCAGGAAAAGCAGCGCGCCGACATGCCGGGTGTTGTACTCTCCGTGTTCACTGCCTCTGAGCTTTGAATGGCCGAGGGCCGTTTCAGAGAGCTGTGACGTCTGTGTGAGAGCTCGCCGACTTCATCTGCGCTGCAGCGTTATCAGGATGTTTGCAGCTGCCGGGGAACAAAGGAAGACTTTGGAAAAAGAGGGATCTGCCTCAGATAAATGATGTTTGTGATGGCAGCCGAGCGGAGAGTGAAACTACCCTGACTCAGTGCTGACATATGAGAGCAGTCAGCAGCTGTCTCTGTGGATGGACTGCAGCTGGTAGTCCTGAGCTCAGGAACCAGCTCTCCCAGTGCTGCCGGACCTGGACCACCAACACCAGCTGCAGCCCAACAGTTCAGCATTTCACTGCATATCGGACTGTGTATGACTGTGCATGTGACAAATAACATTTGAATTTGAGCTGGACACCAGAGTCTCTGCAGAGGCAGCCGTTGGCATCGACGACCAGCGTGATGGTTAGCAGAAATGGAACTTTCAAATTAAAAGCCCGGGGTCTGGCGCTTATCTTGCTGAGTGGATGAAAGACTAAAGGAAACGTAGCGGTGTTGATAACACATAAACGATGGTGTGATTTTGCTCATATGAACCTTTTACTTTGGGTTAACAGAGGACGCTGAGCCACCAGCAGCTATGACACAACATAATAATTTATCAAAGGTTTATTAAATATTTCATTGATGTTAAAATAATTATTCAGTAATGTTTAGTTACCAGTTTATTGGGAAAATAAACAAAGGAGGCAGAAATGTGGTGATTCGGTCGTTGGTGTGACTCAGGTTTCCCGTTATCTGTCATCATCCTTCCTGTTTATGCATCGCGATATCTCACGCTACAGATCACAGAGATACCTGACGATGAAGGCGATCAGGATGAAGCTGTGCTATCTGTACGTCAGTACCTGTTCTCCGTCCACTCCGCTCAGCCCGTCCTCTCCGTCTTCGCCCTGCGGCGGTGGAAGAAAAGTCTTCTGTGAGACTTTATCAGGACGTGAGTGTTTGTGCTTCCTCCTACATTCCTGAGTAACTCACCCTTTCTCCTCGCAGCCCTCTGAAGCCCTGCAAACACACAAACGCACACACATCATCAACATCGGCTTCTGGCAGATCTGCTCCGGGACATTTCAGCGGCACTGCTCTACCTTCTGTCCTCTGATTCCCGAGCATCCCTGGACTCCCTGAGGTCCGCTCGGTCCAGGTAAACCTCTCCCGCCCTGCGACACACAGACAGAGTGAGCAGCGACGCAGCAAAAGACGCAGATGATGGTTTATGATTCACGTTTGAGCAGCTGGCAGACAGAGTGACGCTCTTGGTCCGTTTTGACTCACAGAGACGACTTTCACAGATGTTTATCTCTTTATTTAAACGTCTTTTTTGTCCTCAACAACAATTCAAAGTGACGTAGAACTGCAGAGAAAGACTCATAATGGAGACGCTGAAACAACAAATATATTTTCTGTGGCCTTAAGTCCAGCAGCATATCTTCTGAGAGTAACCAGAGACGCTGTTGGTTTGAAGATGATGAGGCATGTGTGCAGATGATGTGTATGAAGGAAATGAAGAAGCACTTACAGCGAGGCCCTCCTCTCCGGGGAAGCCGGGGTGACCCTTCTGCCCAACCGTGCCCTGTTTTTAAAAATACAGGTGACGGTTCAGTGCGAAAAAAGGAGATGAGAAACCTTCAACGGCCAGAAAGACAGACAGCTTCATGCCTCCATGCTTCCTAATGTTCGCCTGCTGCTTCACTAAGTCTGAGTAAGGTTTGAAGAAAACCCCCAGGAAGCATCCAGTTCTCCCCCTTTCCTGTTTTTCCTTCTTCTTTTTCCCCTTTCAAATATTTTCTCTTCTATATACTAATCCATTCCTCTGCCCCCCCCCCCACCTCCCTGTGTAACAGTATATCTTTAACACTGGAATCAAGTCTGCTTCACTTTGAAATATCAACCCGGCCACTTTCTAACTATGAAATCACTGAAAGCGTCTGTTTGGTCTCAGAGCAGTCCGGCCTCTTTAATGCTTCTGGCACAGTCTCTGTTATTCTGTTTGGACTTAAAAGGCGTGAATATTTCAGTTCACCTTTGACCCTGGGGGGCCCCGAGAGCCACGGATGCCTTCATGTCCTGAACATTTGCACATGACGTTGCAGCACTCCCTGTTTGACACGGCGTCCTGCAGAGAGAAAGAGACACACACTCTTTAAAGATTAAGTTAAAGAAACAGGAAATCTGAGGTTTATCTGTCCATGAAGCCAGATAACACACACAGAGTAAAGATGGAGCTCATCAGCATAGCAGTGTAAATGTATGCTATGTCTTCTAATGATGCTGCCTAAGGGAAGCATGTATAATGTAAACAGAATTGGTCCTAGCACTGAACCCTGTCAAAGTGTGAGGTTGATTTACCTGCAGCGACATGAATCACTTACAATCTGCTTGAGGATGGTGCTGCCGATGCTCGGCATGCCGATGCTCAGAGGAAGTTTGTAGCCGAAACCTCGACCGAACTCCACCATCTGCAGCTGGGCGGGGTAACGCGCTCCCTCGAGAGCCACAACCAGCAGAGCGTTGACGCCTGCGAGAGAAGATGCCGCTGATGTGAAATGTCTCTGTAAATTTATATTCAACAGTGAACAGGTGAAGCTGTTTTTACCAGACTGTCTTAGCAGCTCCGATTCGTTCTCCAGCATCACCACATCTTCATCAAATCCATCTGAGAAGATCACCAGCACCTGATGGAACAGGTTAGCCACACGTCACAAGGTTTCCTTCTATGCCATCATCAACATGGAGCAGGAAATGGTGGTTTTAGTTTTAATCATTGTTAAGACTGATTTTAAAAGGCATTTAACATAAATTCTGAAAAGTAGAACTAAAGATCACAACAAATGTTGCCTCAAAGTGCTTTATGTGAGGTAAAGACTGTAAAAAACCAACCAGGAAATACACAAAAGACTAAAAGCAGGCGTCACCTTCAGGACGGGGTCAGACTGTGGGATTAACAAACACTGCGTGATCCTCTTCCAGCTGTACTGCTCGGCTTCCACTCACTAATAAATCACATGGTTTGTTTAATCCACACTTGGTCATGTATCAGCTGCTCCACACTCCTTTACTGTGAGTCATCATCGTTCCCACACAGAAGGAATTCCAGTATCCTGGAAAAATCCTTCCAAACGGAAACAGCGTCTGGCTGAAGAACGCCTTCAAGTGCAGCGTGTTTGGAAGTCTCACAACGCAGTTTATTGGGAAGCTTCAGAGATGAGTGAAGCAGTAGCCGGAATTATGTGGTTGACCAAGCAGCAGCCTGGTCCCGGAAGACTCTATCCCTTTAACAGCTTTTTTGGTGTGTGTGTGTGTGTGCGTGCATGTGCATGTGCGTGTGTGTGTGCGTGTGTGTGCATATGTGTGTGTGTGCGTGTGCGTGTGCGTGTGTGTGTGTGTGTGCGTGTGTGTGTGTGCGTGTGCATGTGTGTGTGTGCGCGCGCGTGTGCGTGTGTGTGTGCGTGTGTGTGTGTGTGTGTGTGTGCGTGTGCATGTGTGTGCGCGCGTGTGTATTTAAATTACATAAGATAAATGGACGTGTCTACAGGATCCATCAGCATCAGTTCCTGTTTATGAAATTAGCAGCCAGTCGTGCAGCCGCCTCTGCAGAAAGAAAACCAGGGCAATGCAGAAGTTTACAAAGGTTTCATCCACTGATCCTGCTCAGAGCGCTCGTCTATAGTGAGGCGATCCTCACGTGTAAACACACGCCCCCTCAACGCGACCCATCGGTGTACAGACTGTTAGGAAGTTAGTGAACAGGACCCTGTGCCTAAACTTCCACGGTACTATCTTCAGCCTTGTTCCAGCTCAGATTCATAATAGTCACCTTTAGAAGGATGGGGAGCGCAGTACAATTATACAAAGTACTTTTTTATACATGAAAACACTCAGTCTCACCTTCACACCAGCTTTGGACTGCAGCTTGAACTTCTCCCCAAAGGATCTGAGCAGAGCTGTGTTGAAGTACGTAGGCTCTGCTAAATTAAAGTCCATGACTTTGGTCACCACGCCGTCACTGTACGGCACAAAGCTAAAGTCTTCCACTGTGTTTCCATCGCGGCTCACGATTCGATAGGCTACGTTGGGTTTGATGGGCTCGGGGTCGAGGCAGCACAGGCCTTGTACTGAGGAAACGTAATTAGCGATCTCTGGCAGGGAGGTCCTGAGCTGGTTGTGGCCGCTGACCAGCACCTCATTTGGATTTCTTCTTCTAGAAATATCGAATCCCATGGCGATGTCGATGGTGCAGGCTGTAACAGAGACATTTGTATATATTTTTTGGCAAAGACAGGTGGATATGGCAGATAAGAGGGGGAGACAAAGACAAAAGATCACTAGAACATTGACTTTTCAAACTCACATGGTCGATCTGGGGGAGGTTTGGATTTGCAGATGGTGTCGACCACCTTTTGCTTGATATTTTCCAAGCTGCCAAAGTTCTGCACAGTGAAGAGGTTCTCCGGTGTGCCGGTGATCTGCAGCAGCTCCAGAATGTGGACATCTCCAATGCCGATGGCAAACACCTCGATTCCTAGATCCCTTAGTTCGATGGCAGGGTCTTCAACATCATCTTGCGATTCTCCATCTGTGATCAACACCAAATTCTGGGAGATGCCTTCAGATTTACGACTGCCCCGCAATGCCTCAAAATACTCCTTAATGGAAGTCAGTGCCAGTCCGATGTTGGTTCCTCCCCCACTCTGACTCATTTTCAAGATGTGATCCGACATTTCCTTCTCAGTGTAGAACTGGTTGAGGTAAAACTCGTGTTGAAAAGTGCTGCTGAACTGGGCAAACCCAGCACGAACTAAATCTTCACTGACTTTGAAGCTGTTGATGAGATCTATGGTGAAGTTCTTCATGATGGCGTAGTCAGCTTGGTTAATGCTACCCGACTGATCAACTAGGAAGACCAGGTCAGCACGTTGCTTTTCACAAACTGTAAATGAAAACGCAGATATTAGAGACGTGGACCATACACTGTGTGGAGGCTCTTCATGTTCTTTTGTTGACAAATACAGATTATTTTTGTGACGATGGCATGAAACTCACATTTTAAACACATTCGGTGCTCTACACGTATGATGGTGATGGTTAGTTGTTTGCAATTATTATCCCCGGGGTTAAAAATTTAGACTCGTGCCAAAAACTGCAGTTCCTGTAACATCCAGCAGAGGCTCCAGCAGCGAGTCAGTCCCTTTGACACCCACGTTAACACGTGACAGCAGAAATAAACATGTGGATGTTGTTTATGTTTAAGTTCGTTAGATTAGCAAAGTTCATCTGGTTATTAGACGCCTTGTGTTTTCTGCCCCTGTATTCCCTCACCCTTTGTGTTTCATGCTGCATGTCTTATGTTATCAAGTTTGTATTGTCTTGTCTGTGTCTCATGTTTCCTGTTTTATTTTGAAGGAGGTGTGTGTTCTTTGTTCATTGTATTTAGTTTCACTTCCCCTGTCCTGTCATTAGCCTCCTGTCAGTCAGCTGTTCGCCCATGTGTTCCCACTTCCCTTAATCACCTCCTGTGTATTTAAGTCCTCTGTTTTCAGGGTGTCATTGTCAGATCGGTTGCGTTGTAGGCCAAGAGTTCATGTCAAGTTTTCAGGTCAGGTCCATGTTCCTGTTGTAGGCTTTTATTTAATTTAGCTCACCCAGTTTAGTTTATTGTTAGCCTTGCCAGCCTCAATAAACGGCTCGTGTTTGGTCATTCAAGTCACGTTTTGTTTCGTTTTGGGTCCACCTTTCACTCTACACACAGTCAGCCTCGCGGATTGTGACACTTGGGCCTTTAGGTATTATTAAGAAGGTAGTTTGCATTATTATTTGCATTATTAGGGGGTAGCATCTTTGACGTCTTTTACTGTACAAATATGAAGTGCCTTGAGGTGACTGTTGTTGTGATTTGGCGCTATATAAATAAAATTGAATTGAATTGAACAGCTAATTCTTTGAACTGAAGCATTTTTAATGCAACAGTGTACCAACCAATAATATGGCTGCTGTTAGGTTAATAGTACTAACAGACTTATCAAGAAATCTGAGCTCCAGTTGTGCTGAGTGAAATTTGGGGACTTTATTATGCACTAATTAGCATCTGTGGGATGCTCCCATACAGGCTGTGGAAACAAGTGCTATAAAGCTATAAAGTGATCCACTTTGTTTTCCAAACTTCGGTCAGATGTTTGTGAGCCTTTGCTAATCATAGATTTATCAGTGTCATGTTGGTGTTTAAAGACATCCAGTATGCTGTACTGACTGTAGAAATATCTGAGCTAATGAGTGTAAAAACCCAGAAAACTTCTGAAGTTACTGTTGCCAACATAAAATCTTCCTGCTTGCTTTTCTTACAATGATGTGGGAAGAATCGTGTTTTAAAACGCTTCTTCTCAATCAATTTGAGGATTATTTACGTCAAGTCTGAAATTCAGAAATGTGCTGTTAGTATAATCATTTATTGTATCCTTGCAAATCCATTTTCTTTTGCCTGATGTAATTAGACGTTTAGTTGCTTACCTGGTTTGGTGGAGTTGCACAGGACTTCCGTGATGTTTTTGTAGAGTTTTTCCAGGGCGTCAAAGTTATCCACGTAAAAAACTCTGGCTTTATCTTGACCAGCCATGACCTCCAGCTGTTTCTTGTTGGCTCCTTCTACTCCAATACTGAAGACAGTGACCCCTTTGTTTCTCAGAGCCGCAGATGGTTCATTCAGACTGTGTGGGTCAGTAGCATCGCCATCGGTAATTACCATGAGGATCTGAGGCACCTGCAGCTCTGCCCGTCCACCATAGTTAGCATCAAAGAACTGTAGAGCATATTTCAAAGCTTTGCCAGTGTACGTGTCTCCATACGGGGATTTGAGAGCCATTATGGCCTGGGAAACCTCCTGCTTGGAGCTGAACTGATTGAGAGTGAAAATAGACTTGGGTTCATTCGCGTAGAGGATGACACCGAAGCGGGTCAGGTCTTTGCCAACTGTGGTTTGGTTCACCATTGACTGCATGAACTTCTGCATGCTTCGAAACTTTTCCAGGGTTATGCTTGTGGAGCCGTCCACCAAGAAAATGATGTCAGCTCTTTCTGTCTTCTTGCATTCTGGTGGTAAAAAGCACAAATGTTTGGTCAGAGGGAATGGGAGCAGGAACGTCAAGGAACAGCTCTTTAAAACCTCCTAAGACCCAAACCCTTTCATGGCATGCATTTTTAATTTCTCTTTGCTATTTGGGCTGATTAAGACCTGATGAATGTAAAAAACATTTTCTTTTTACCTATTTTTTTGTTTCTGAGAAGAATGATATTCGTTTTTAATTTTTATAGAGCAGTGTAATGTCCTCGTAAGTGGATATTAGGCCATTGTAGAAAAATATTAAGTATTGTGGTCTAGAAAACCCAAAATGTGATGTCCACATATGCGGACGTCAAGTCCTAGAAGGTTAAAATATTAAAGTGAAGGCGACGAGGATCTCTTTATCATGTAGGGTTGATGTACCACAATAGGTTTTAATGGTGGAAGAAACTGGAACCACTGAAAGAAAGCTGCAAACACCCAAACAGAAAGTCCCGGATCTGCTCCAGAAGTTCCCCGCTAATCTATAATGCTGCTAAAATCATCCCTGTCTCTCTTCCACAGCATGTCTTTATCCCGTCTTCCTTCTCTCACCCCAACCAATCACAGCAGATGGCCCCGCCCCTCCCTGAGCCTGGTTCTGCTGGAGGTTTCTTCCTGTTAAAAGGGAGTTTTTCCTTCCCACTGTCACCAAGTGCTGCTCATAGGGGGTCATATGATTGTTGGGGTTTTCTCTGTATGTATTATTGTAGGGTCTACCTTAAAATATAAAGCACCGTGAGCCGACTGATGTTGTGATTTGGCGCTGTATGAATAAAATTGAATTCATTCCTAACCACCACATTGACCTCATTATAATACTGTAGTTCTCATGTTACACAGGTCGGAAAAACAGAGGACCCTTTTAATGTGGGACTCAACAAGTATGTATTCAAAGAGGAGTCCTTTCCTCCTTGGAAAGATGAGTGGACGAATGACAAAATCTTTCCTGTCTTTACACAAACACATATTACAGAACAGGATCCTTCTCATTACAGCAAGGAGCCCATTAACTGGCAGACTACTGAATTAACCTGTTAAAGTAAGAAGCCTCAGACTTGAATGATCTCATCCCTTCTGCCTGGCACTAGACTGCAAACTGTAAAGATTTTTATATTTACAAAAACAAGGATATAGTTCACGTTTCGGGTTGGTCCCAGTCTCCTCTCACCTCTCTCCGGATCACAGAGCTCCAAAGCCACTTGACTCTCCAAGTCCCTCAAAGCATCAAAGTCCCTCTCAGCATACATCCTATCTTGGGATCCACTGATCTCGAGCAGCTGGGTGGTGTTGGCGTCCACCACTCCAATGGCGTAGACCACCACTCCTTTGGCCCTCAGATCTTCAGCGGGGCGTTTAACTGCATCTTGAGCCTCGCCATCTGTTATGACCACTAGCCTCTGCCTCAGGCTGGGCCGTCCTCCTCTGGCTGCATCAAAATACTGAGATACTTCTCTTATGGCTTTGCCCGTGTACGTGCCTCCACCCATCTGCTTCATGCTATCGATGGCTGTCGACATTTCTTCTTTGCTGTAGTGGACGTTGAGTGGGAACTCGAGGCTTTGGACAGTGCTGAACTGCATGACGCCTACGTGCACTTCATTCTTCCCAATGATGGACTTCCTAATGACCGATTTCATGAACTCTTTCATTTTTGTGTAGTCTTCGGCATAGATGCTTCCAGAGCTGTCAATCAAGAAGACGAGGTCGCCTGGTATATCTTTACAAACTGTAGGCAGAGTAGCACATCCATGTTAGCATCGCTGCTTGTATGTTAAATAATAATTACCCTGTTTCAAGAAACAAAGGTGTCCTGTGTTGAACGGCTCTTGTCCTCTCCAGCCTTCTATGACCATGTGCAGCATATTATATCTATATATCTGTCTCTATGTATAGATACATTTTGGCTAATATTTGCTCACTTTTATCTTATTCCTCTGGTGGCATTTGATAAGTACGACAATTTCATGCATATTAATTCAGTATTTTATGCTAACACTTAAAACAGTGTCTTTCTCAGTGTAAAAACTCATTTCTGTTAAGGTGACGAACTCCCTGATATCCAACGATTTATGTCATCAGTAAAATCTGTTCGCCTTTCACTTTGCTTATTTCAGTTTCATTCTACTCTTAACTACTGGTTTAAGGCTGAATACGGCAGTTTTATACGGCTCTTTTCATTAAACTTAAACCCAATGAGATATACAATGACTTAAACACTGAAAATTAATAAAATTCAGCTGCAGTATGTGCTGCTTGTAACCTCTAGACATGCATTTGTAACATGAGTGTGGTTCATTTCCCCTCACCGTCTGTAGAACAGATATCTGTGATGATTTCATCTTTGATCGACTTTAAGGCATCGAAATTATTGACAAAGAAAGTCCTCTTGGGGTCACCGGAAATCTCTTCCAGCTCAGGCACGTCGGCGTCTTTCACCCCAATGGTGTAGACAATGACACCCTGCTTCCTCAGTCGCTCTGCTGGAACCTTGACCTTATCCTGAGATTTTCCATCCGTGATGACCACCAGGAACTCGGGGACTTTGTGACCACGAGTGACCACAGCTCTCTCAAAGTGTGGACTCATGAATTCCAGGGCCTGCCCCGTCTGTGTGCCGCCGCCTACTTGTCTAATTTCCTCCACAGCTTTCTCCAGCGTGGATGCATCTGTGTAATCGGTCAGATCAAATTCCAGGTTTGGCGAATCTGCGTATTTGGCAACGCCCATTCGGATATGCTGAGGCCCGATACGGAAGGTATTAATAAACTCAATGATGAACTTCTTCATGTCATAGAAGTCAGTGGGGTGAATGCTTCCCGAGTGGTCGATCAGGAAGAACATGTCTGCTTCATCGGTCTGCACGCAGCCTGGAAAGGAAAAGCAAACATTCTGAGTTTTGCAACTTTAAATTTGTTAAAGAAGTCATGATGTTCAAGTTAAGTCATGAAAGTGTAAGAACATGCTGGTCCACACCTTCTTTGATGCCAGCTCTTCTTGTGCTGACTGAGACCGCCTGGTGAATGATGTTATAGCAAAGAGTCTTCTGCAGGTTCTTCTTCAGACCTTTCAGCTTGTCAAAAGTGTCCACTATGAACACGTGCTTGTTGGGGGGGTAGGACGCTATCTGGTTCAGTTCAGCCTCGTTGGCATTTTGGACTCCTACAGCGTAAACGGTGACGCCAGCGCGGCGGAGAGCAGCTGCCGCCTCGGTGACGTTATCCTGCGATTCGCCGTCTGTGATCACGACCGCCACCTGCTGAACGCCCTTATCTTTCCTGCTTCCAGCGTCCTCCGTGAAAATATTTTTGCGAGTGAAGTCGAGGGCAGCTCCGGTGTTTGTACCACCTCCGCGATAAGGCAGGATTTTGATGAAATTCAGCAAACTGTCCGTTTCATTAAAGCTGTTGAGGTAGACCAGCGCTGTGGCTCGGTCGCTGTACGTAACGATACCCACCCGAACTCTCTTGTCACCGACGTCAAAGCCGCTGACAATGGACAGCAGGAAAGAGCGCACCAGGTCGAAGTTCTCAGAGCCGATGCTTCCCGACTCGTCCACGATGAAGACGAAGTCCGCCAGTTTGGCTGCTTTGCAGTCTGTAAAGGGAATCATAATCTCGTTATCACTCAAGCATTCTGATTCAGGATGTGACGATGACGCCACACTAATTCTTTTTACTTTTTGTTAATGTGCAGCTTCACCCCAGTTCCACAAAGGTTGGGATGCTGTACAAAATGGGAATAACAGCAGAATACAACCTCACATCTCAGTACACAGCATCACACTTTTTGGAATTAGGGTTAAATATGTGTTGCTAGTAGGTCATTTGGTTGGATGTTGTTTCTTTGGCACAGAATTCCAGGTACGTGACAGCTAATAAAGGTTTCCCATCCAGGGTGCCTGTTTCTGTATTGCCCTCATATTCCGCAATCAAACTAAAGAATTAGTCCACATATACTGTCGAGGATCATTAGAACGAACAGATCCATGTTATTTGTTTTAATAACTCATGTAGGCAGTCACAGTGGGACACCCACTACATGCTGAGAATCCTGTCCTGTCTTCCTTCTCTCACCCCAACCAATCACAGCAGATGGCCCCGCCCCTCCCTGAGCCTAGTTCTGCAGGAGGTTTCTTCCTGTTAAAAGGGAGTTTTTCCTTCCCACTGTCGCCAAAGTGCTGCTCATAGGGGGTCATATGATTGTTGGGTTTTTCTCTGTATCTATGAAGCGCCTTGAGGCGACTTTTGTTGTGATTTGGCGCTATATAAATAAAATTGAATTGAATTGAGAAGTGACACTAGCATTTCAAGCGTTTTGACAATGTTGAAGTGTAACACAGTTTCGGTTAAATATATCTCAATGATGTCGGTTCTACTGCCCGTGAAGCTAGCAACAGTTGTCTCTTACCACCCATACAGGCTGGCTTTCCACTCATGAATGACTGTCACATTTAAATGCAACTAATAAACACATCTATGCTGTGAAGTGGTACATTTAACACAAGCTGTCACCTTGTGTTTGCACTGTCTAAAGCTAGCATATGATAAAACTGTGACTTTCTCACAACAACAGACTTCATCTGACTAGAAGGCTGTGATTTCTCTGTAGGGAAGGTCAATCTGCATCTAACAGACTGAAAACGTGAAAGTAAAAATAAATGTTAAAATATTTGATGTCCTGGGGTGAAAATATGGAAGCATGAAGACATCTCAGATGTTCTCGCCACAGCATGCTGGCGTTTCCAGCAGGATAAGTTTATCATCAAGATTAAAGGTAATAAAACAGGTAATTTACGTGACTGTTCCTTTGTGAATAACCTTTTTCAAACATGCACAGGAGTTGATTTTATGACTGATGACAACAATAATGAAAGTAAAGACTTTTCACCGTGAGTGAGAGTGATCTCCTCTTCCTCTCTTTCAAAAATGGTCTTTAGCGTGGGCACTGCATTGAAGGTAGACTCGTACACGTACGGCGCCGTGGCTATTACACGCATTTCGTCCATTGATGCACCGAAGCTCACTCCCACGATAGTTACTCCTAGTGATTTGATCAGACGTGTCTGCTTAAAAACTGGATCATCTGAGTCTTTTCCACTTAGAACAACCAGAAACTGTCGGAAGCCTTGGGATGCCCGACTTCCTGATTCATTCGTGAAGAAATTAGAGCTGGCGTACTCCAGTGCACTGCCCAGGTTGCGTGGCTGATTGGGCTTAAGTCGGCTCTGGCGGAAGGACCTTACACCAGTGAGCGCCGCCTCTTTGGTTTGGAAAGCATTAAGGAGAAACTCCACTTTGGTAACCGTACTGTACTGGGCCAGTCCGAGACGGTTGCCAGAAGCTCCAATGTTGAGTTGATTGACCAGTCGGACCAGGATGGTTCTGACCTGCTGGAAATCTGCTTGACTGATGCCACTGTCCACCAGGAAGAAAATGTCTGCAAACTTTTCTGCCAACGCTGTAAATTAAGAAGAAAACAGTCCTTCACTATTATTATATGCATTTCCATTTATATGAAATTAAACTACCTGCAGGTCTAAAAGACAAAGGTTTGGAATTGTTGTTGTTTTAATTTCAGTTTGTAACCACAACCCTGCCCTGGATGGCACGATTCTCTTTCATCTGCACAATATTTTTAAAATTGGACACACGCTGTCTCAGAGCGATCCATTTGTTGCTTCTAATTTCCTTTTTTGTGTTTTTTCCAAAACCACTCAGAGAGGACACAGAACGACGGATCATATTCTCCATATTAGGGTACTAACTTAGGTGCTATAATATACTGACAGGGACTAGAAAGAGAGAGCAGATTTCTCCTGTTTTGGCTTCCTGTTAAATCCAGGATTCAAAGTCCTGCTCCTCACATACAAGGTCTTAAATAATCAGGCCCCATCTTATCTTAATGACCTTGTAGTACCATATCACCCTATTAGAGCACTTCGCTCTCGCTCTGCAGGCCTACTTGTTGTTCCTAGAGTATTTAAAAGTAGAATGGGAGGCAGAGCCTTCAGTTTTCAGGCCCCTCTTCTGTGGAACCAGCTTCCAGTTTGGATTCAGGAGACAGACACTATCTCTACTTTCAAGATTAGGCTTCAAACTTTCCTTTTTGCTAAAGCATATAGTTAGGGCTGGACCAGGTGACCCTGAATCCTCCCTTAGTTATGCTGCAATGGGCTCCAGCAAGGCTGGACAATGGTCCGTTAAGTTTACCTAAAGAAGTTATAGTCAGCAGTGATGGTTAACCAGTTAAAAAAAAAGAAAAACTGGTCATAATGTCATTAAAAATAAGGAAGTGTAAGTAAAGCAACCTAATTTCTTCAATTATAATAAATAATAAAGACTGAATTAAGAATGTCAGAAAATCTAACGTTAGAGTCCACGTTTGAACGAGGGGTGGCATTTGTTACACTGAAAACATGTTGTCTTTGACTGTCGGGGGTTTTCTTTCTATTCGCTTTAAAGCAAAGAACGTATCTGTTTCATACACATTGAGTGGTGGATGAGAAAAGCCTTCAGGGGTTCTGCTGCAGCTTGCGGGTAACTCGACTAACATCTCTAAATGATCAGCCGATACGTTCCCGATTGCTATCAATGCAAACTGAGCAGAAATCCTCTGACGCAGTTACATTTTAAATCCCTGACCAGTGAAAATAGAACTAAGCAGCATTCAGGTATTCATTTCCTTCTCTTATAATAAACAATTCTGTAAGGACGTTTTCTTTGTCTCACCTTGACTCCGACTCTCCACGGAGATGCATACAGTTTGCAGCAGACTGTCTGTTAGCCGCTGTAGAGCCTGGTAGCTATCGATAGTGTAAAGGAAGTGGTGTGCAGGTAGGTTTACGATAGACTCGAGCTGCTGCTGGTTAACATCTCCCACCCCAATGGCAAATATGATAACTCCTTGATCGCGCAGGCGCTTGGCGGGCTCGACTACGTCATCCGTGGAGTCCCCGTCTGTGATGACTACAGCAAACTGAGGAACTCGCTGGCTCGCCCGGCTCCCTGCCTCCTGAGTGAAGTACACTGACTGGAGGAAGTCAATGGCCTTTCCTGTTTCTGTGCCTCCTGTTCGATATGGAAACTGATCGACTTCGGCCAGCAGAGAATCCTTGTCCATGTGATCTTTCAGCAGAAACTCCTGGTAGGTCTCGTCGCTATACTGAGCCAAGCCAATCCGAATTTTGTCAGGGCCGATGTCAAGGCCTAAAATGAAACTTCGGAGAAACTGCCTAATTTCCTCAAAGTTATCAACGCCAATGCTACTTGAGCTGTCAACCAGGAAGACGATGTCTGCCACGGTGGCTCTGGCACATTCTGGAAAAGAAGAAGAAGAAAGTCAGGAACACGAGAGGAAAGTCAGTGAAACCTACATTTCTCGAGAAAGATAAAAACTTTGGGCGGGGCTTTCCCGGTTTTATATTTAATAAATGGTCAATGGACTGGTTCTTATATAACACTTTTCTACTCAGACTTATTTTACCTTGAGACGACAGTTTGCATGTTTATGATGATGAACCTGTTAGTTCATGAGCCCATTGTTAGTCAGCGGGCTGGTTTCAAACCTGCAGTCAGCTGAGACCGATAAAGTCACCTGGATGAGTGACCAAACGTTCTGAAAACACCATGTCCAGATGAACAGAATCAAGCTTTTGGGGTTTACCTGGAGACAGTTGCAGGAGTTGTCGTTTGGCTTCTTCTACAGTTGTGCATAGCGTCTGGATGATGTTCTGAGAAATTCCCTGCAGCGCTGCAAAATCTGACACACTGTAAACATGCTGATCGTCATTTGCAATCTCCCTCAGCTGGCTTGCATCTGCATCTTTGATACCAATTGCATACAAAACAATCCCTCTTCTCCTCAGGTTCTTAGCATGAGACTCTACATCGTCTTGGGATTTGCCATCAGTGATCACCACAGCAATTTGCGGCACTTTCTGCGCAGCTCGGCTTCCAGCTTTCCCCACAAAGTGTTCGTTCGACATGAATTCCAAGCCTTTACCGGTCATGGTGCCGCCCCCCCTGTAAGGCAGTTTGATGATGTTGTTGAGGATGTCGTCCTTGTTCTCAAAGGTGTTGAGCAGAAACTCTGTGAGTGGATTGTCACTGTACTGGACAAGGCCGATGCGGACGTGATCAGGGCTGACATCAAAGCTATCGACCAGCGTGAACAGAAACTGGCGGATCTGCTCGAAGTTCTCGGCGCCGATGCTCCACGAGCCATCGACCAGGAAGACGATGTCTGCCACGGCCTCTTCGGTACAGACTAAGAGGAAAGGTCTTTAAGTCACGGAGAGGAACTGCTGGACGCTAAAAGGAAATCTCTCAGTAGCTGAGGACGTTTGGCAGCGTGAGGTGTCAGCGTGGCTTATAGACAACAGAGGTGGGCTGTGCCATGTGACTGCTGGAAAAGAAAAATGGGCATGTTGCCGCCGGCTCGTGAAAAGCCTCTGGACTGGAGCAGGGATGCTTGCTGACAGCACTCACCTTCAGGGTGGAAAAGCGTGAGGAAAATGAGAAAAAGCGGCGTGTGGCTTACAGCTGGTGTTCGTTGCCTTCAGAAAGCTTTGCTTTCGTTAGCAGTGACCTGACTGCTAACGAAACCCCGACCTTTAACCCTCGCATCTCATTCATGTGCCTGGTTGCAAAAACATTTCCACACTAACCCTAATAATTCGGGGCCGTCTCAGAAACACCTTGAACACGTTCAACGTGAGCGTGCTCCAGTTGTAATACAGCAAAGGCCCAATGACAGCACTACAGGTCAGGTTCACCCATTTTTAATAGATACTGTTGGTGAATAAGAGCGAGTCAGATCTATTTTTACAGAGGCTCTTTTTAAAGTACAGCTGCTGGACAACTTTTCAAACCCAGAAAACTGCTCCCTCATCAGCAGCTTGATTATGGTAAAACGGGCGTGTGGAGAAGAAGGGGACACACCCCGAGGAGCCAATCAGAGCCACGCACCGGGCCTTCCTTCTCTCTGCTGCTCACGGTGGATCATCTGCACCCACCTCAACCTATCCCAGCGTCTTCCTCTTCTCCTGCCTGCAGCTGCATCTTCATTCTCCACCCTCCCTCCATCCTGCTCACTGAACACCTTCAGCTCAGCTCCACTGTCCCAAGTCTCACCTCCATCCTTGAACCTTCCCTTTCACTCTTGCTGCTATCCTTCAGTCACATTTGCCTCCACCCGCTCCACCCTGCCTGCACTCTGTCCTGTGGATGTTAAACCTTCACCATTTCTGCTCCTGCATGTTCACCTGACCCCCTCTCATTCACACACATGTATTCTGTCTTCTAGTGGACTTCATCCCTTTTGCAGACGTCTCAGCACTGCTGACGAATCACATTTCCTGGCTACACGCTGCTAACTTCAATCTGCTTTTTTATTTCCAGTCATCATCCACAAGTTAATGCTACATTTTTCAGGGATAACTTATGTATTAGTTTAATTACTGACAGTGACCATGGACTGCACCTAAACGTCCAGCTCTACATAATGTTGGAGAAGTAATTTGTGGTTAAACAGATACTAAATGTTTCTGTGTGGCAGCGATGCTGGAACGACAGGATCAGTGGAGGAAGTTTTAATCTGGAGCCTGAGACCTAAGAAGGAAAATGTTTTATGCAGCCAGACACCCGTCGAAGCTTTGTGTTTGTGCGTTTGTGAGCTTGTTAATTGTGCGTGTGCACGTGCTCAGCTGCAAACACATTCCTGTGCAGGGTTAGTGCTCCGTGTGTGAACTTCAAAACTTACCTGTGTGTGTGTGTGTGTGTGTGTGTGTGTGTGTGTGTGTGTGTGTGTGTGTCAGTGTATGGATGGTATAAACAGCTTCCACTGATGTCATACTTTCACCAGGACGCAGGAAGTGGAGCCATAAGCTGCATAATCACACCCACCTGTTGTCTGAGCGCCGCTGCTGCAGAAACACGCCGCCATGATGAGGCCGACCAGAGCAGCCCGCCTCCACTCCATGCTGGATCGGGTTTCTCTGTACCTGCGACAGAAACAGAGTCTGTTTCACATCTGGAAGCAGCTCCATCACAGCGGGAGCTGCTTCAAACATCTGCTCCACGAGGAACGTGAGGCTGAGTAGATGTTTGCGGAAGCTTTTTGTGCCAAAACAGGATTTCGTTATATAACAGAGACAGAAACACAGCAGAGACACGAGGGGAGGAACAATATTTATGATAATTATGGGATATTTCAGCCCCAGTTAAGATACTTACAATCGTCCAGGTTAAATTATTGGACAATTATGTGTAACTTTAATTTTTTAAATAAAGGTTTGAAGGATTCGTCTAATAAATTGTTCATGAATGAACATGAATGGACGACATGTTGTTTATTAATGCACACAGTGTTCGTAAGGCATGAAAATAAAAACTAGCATGCATCAGGAGAACGGTCCACAGTCTGCATCTGCAGCCGAGGATGAACCCTCCCTCCACACACACACAGGAAATATGGATTTGCATGTCAAGATATGACAGGAATCATCTGATGTTTCCCAATCTTGTAACAGTAAAGAAGCCATCCAAAAATTCCTGCATCCAGTAAAGTAAATCACTTCCAGCCCCGCTTCTGAGCTGAGACGTGAGATGTAGCTCATAATGATGATGATGGAGCGTCCTGATTGGTCAGTTTTTAATCAAGCTGAAATAGTTCGCTCAGCGTGTCTCGCCCACTGATGTTGAAAGTTTCAGTATAATTATTGAAACGACACATTCCTGCTCGCAGCCATGAACTCATCTCCTCGGGGTGCTGTGAAACCAGAACCGCAGCACCGCAATAAAAGCTACAAATCATCGAGCGACAGCTACGAGGTCACCAATCACGTCTGTGCGACGTCTGTAAACCAGTGTCAGACACGGGGAAACTATTAAAACTCGGCGTGTGTGAGCGCACTGACAGGAAATAAGATGTGACGCTCAGTTTGAATAACATCAGCGTTGCCGTGGAGACGGCAGGGGAGGAGCCAGCAGGAATCAGGAAATTGTAATTTAGTCAAAAGCATTTTGTGAATCCAGATGGCGCAGCATCCGTAGCATCCAGGCGGGAAGCCTGTTAGCGGGTTAAAGCTGGGTTCTTTCTAATGTCCAGCAGGGGGCGACTCCTGTATTGAAGTGTTTCTGGTCTGACAGCTCAGGGAACTATGAGGTCTCAGTCGCTGGTTTCAGGTCGGATGTAATTAAAACCATGAGGATAATTCTGGAAACGAATCCCGTTAGAGCAGAAAGGACGAGCGAGATGATCGAGGGGTACGCTCTAAGGTTAATGAAATGCTTCTGTGTCCTTCACTTACTCGTATCCACCGTCAGCACCACACCAACCAGTGGCTATGTCCATCTTTTATATACAGTGTGTGTAAAACAGGCTAAACCCTCAGACATCCTCGGCTGGTTTCTGCTGTCGTTGGGCCAAACGCGATATCTCCACGTGCAGCTCCACAGCCTCAGCAGCCAGATGAGTCAGACTCTTTCTGGTGTTTGCAGCCAGAAGACTTCAGAGCATCATCTGGCTCTCCTCACGGCCTCACGGTGCCATTTCCTGAGATCTGTAGGCAGCAGACAGTGTCTGGCCACATCACAGGCCGGATGAATGAGAGAATATTTTAAATGTTCTCTGGACGATGGTGCTTCAGATGCAGAGGAGCTCCCTGCTGGTTTTTACTGCCTCTCTACTTTCTTGTCTCACGCCCGCCTCCATAAAGTCTCTGCTCTCTGTTTACTTCCTCATTTCAAACTCTGTCCTCCCTGAACTCCTGCTCAGATCACCTCACAACAAAACAACATCAGTATTTAATCTGTCCGTGTTCAGTTACCATCATTAGAAGAGCAGGACAAACACTGAGGAGTGAACGATGAGAGGAGCGGACTGGTGTTGCAGGTTTGGGTCATGGTTAGCATGCATTTAGCCACATGCTAACCAAACACATTCAGAAATTTTACATGCAAACCAGACCATAAAGCACAGATGACAGAATCCACATGTCAACAGTTTAAGAAGCTGTCAACACGTTGTTTGCATTTGTGCTTTTTTTCTGCAAAGCATTTCAAACAAACTTTTTCTATTTGCACAGAATTATAAAATCACCAGGATCAGTTTTATTAAGTGACTCACAGCACGAAGCACTGCTGTGAACAAAGTTCAAACTGAGGCACAGTACGAAACAGGTTGGAGCTGTCACTGAGAGAACATCAGGACAAAAAAAAGAAATCAGATCCGGCGTTGAGACAAAGATCTGGTGATGCTCACACAGCAGGAGGTGGATGTATGACGATGAAAAATCGATGAGTCTAAAGAGCCGAGAAGAAGCGAGCGAACGGGTCAGCCCAGATGAGAATCTTAGTCTCAAAGGAGACGATCGCTAGAACCCTGCAGAGGAACGGACGCCAAAAACTTCTGCAGAAGAGACACCTTCAAGTCAGACTGCAGTGTGCCGAGGACGACCCGGAGAAAGGTTCATGTCCCACAGGGAAGCAGTGGCAGGATTACACTGTGATACTGCAACGAACGACCTCCAGAAGACCAAAGCGAGCGCTACTGTCCGGTCTGACTGTGGGCTGACCTGAAGACCGAGGTCCACGCCAGAAGGTCATCACATCTGGAGGAGCCCGAGAGGTTCTCCAAAGCAGAACGGGCTGGGTTCACCGAGGCGACGAGAGGACGGTCATCCACACACAGGTGAGCCGCTCTGATGCACTTTAATCAGAGTTGTGGGATTAATGAGCCTCGTTAGCTTCGGGTGTTTGCTGTTACCGCTGCACAGCCGTCCATCTTCTCCTGCCTGTCCCAGCAGGGACGGACCTGTTAGATCTCTATCAGAGGCGTGGGCGGCGTGCACGTCCTCGCATGATTCACGAACAGCAGTGAGAACGAAGAACGTTGTTTACTGACAGAGGACCATCGTCTTGGACGAATTGTTCACACGGCGACACAATCGTGCACGACGTGCAGGTGAGCCGTGAAACCAAAATAACGTATCTGACTAACGTGCGTCCTGGATGGTGCTCGAGTGAGGATTTGGGCGTGGCTACTACAAACCAGAAGGTTTTACTGGCTTTTAGTTCCCGATGAATAAAGAGTTTAATATGTTAGTGATCTGTCCTGAGTCATGGTTTCCTCCCGTCTCCTGCTGCCACACACTTCCAGTGAATTTCACCAGCTGATTGCAGCTAATAAAGATTTCAAACTCGTCTCGATTCTTTTCCAAGGTGCTGCAGATAAATCTGCTTCGTCCTCCAGGCAGCAAAAGCAGCTCTGGATCTGTGTGGGCTTCATTTATTGGACGCTCACACCTCCCTCTCTCCGTCTACATGTATGAACATGTGTTCGCCCACGAGCGTATTTCAGAGCTGTGTTTAATCACGGGCCAAATGCTCTTGGCCCTGTGAGTGGAGGCGGATTTGGGGGAGGGTTATTCTAATGCGAGGCATGTGGAGGTCATCAGCGCTCCAGTGACAGGCTGATTGAAGCGAGGTCCAGCTCTAGTTACACGGACCTCCAACTGTATTTACTCGGAGCGTGAGCGGCTCTTTCCTGTTGGCTCTATGGACCGTAGATGTTTGATGTTAAAGAATGAAGGGCCTCATGCTTTCTAGTTCAAACTGGTGTCACACATGCAGGAGGTTCTCCTCGCTGATGAGGACATTATAGAGCTGACGCTCTGCAGGCGCGCTGAGGACAGTTTGTGCCCTCCGAGCAGCGTTTAGGAGAACGCTGCATCGTGGACAGCTGCATGAAGCTGGAGCGTTTCTAACATGAATCTGTGTCCGAACAACAATCCCGCATTCAAAGCCTCAGCTGTGGAGGTCAAAGAGGAGCTGAGACTGGACTCGTGTTGAGCGAGCCCCCCCTCTCGCCGCGGCTGTCTGGAGAGGCTGAAACTAAGAAATGCCGTCTGACCACAGAGGTCTCGTGCCAGCCCACATGAGCTGACGGCTCAGTTCAAACCCTGAATCCAGCAGCCAAGTCCCCCCTCTTCGATGGTCCGCCCCACATACGAGTGAACTGTTTACCTGCTTTAACCTGCTCACTGTCGCTGTGCGTCTGCAGGACGCTCTGGAACCCACGCCCACCCCAACCTCTTCTTTCCAGCCTCCGTCTGACTCAATGTGCTGCTCGTTTCTCCAGGTGTTGCTGCTGAGCCTGTTCTCATCCTCTGGACGTCCAATGGAAACACCTCCAAGCATCAGCCTCGCATCCCTGTGGATGAGCGGGGTTACTGCTGTGATGGGGCAAAAGCTCAGCCTGGTACTTGAAAGTGAAATCCTGGACTGAGCAAATCGATCTGAGCAGTGGCTGAACTTTTGATTTATGCCAACCTCCAAAAGCCGACTCTGCGATGTCAGCGTGTCCCTGCGTGTCCTGAGGAGGAGGCGTCTGACAAAAACAGCTCTGTATTAATCACATCATAAATGTGCATCTCACACAGCGTTAATAGCTCCAAATCTATAGAGGTCAAAGACTTTGTGACTCCTGTGGAGTTTCCTGATGTCACGGACATCAGACACTCATCAGCCGTCTTTTAGCGATGAATGAAAAAGGAGAAAGGAGAGGCCCGACAGCTACATGCGTGCAGGTAAAGTGAGACTGGACGTCACGCTTGCTCTGGAGCTCAGACAGGAGCGTTTTCACGATGCAGAACATGAACGAGCTTCACTGAAACGGTCAGGAGGACCTGGAGCTGCTCCCGTGAACAAACACAGGCTAATGCACGCGGCCGATGCTAAACCTGCACTTCCATCCAGACAGAGAATAAACACCACACAGCTGAAACAGTCGCACACCTCTGCTGTGACCACACAGCGACTTCTTTAACGTCTCTGCTGGGGTGAAGAGAAAAGGAAGAGATGATGGACGATGAACGGCGAGCATGGCGAGGCCTCAGAGCAGAAAGACAGAGCGTCTGTCCCTGTCAGTCTTTGTCTCATTTCACCAACCTGTTAAAGGTCATCACAGACCAGTTCATTCATGCTGACAGAGTTTGTGGGTGTGTCGTAGAAATGTGACAGGAGGGAAAACGTGACTGATCCTCTGAATTATTGGTGGTTATCCACGTGAAGTGACCACTGAAGTTCGGCCATCTTTCATTCATATATGAGCTTCAATCCTGAAGATCGCTGCACAGAGTGTCACTGCTAGGAGTCTTTCTCTGCACCACAGTCACTGGGCTTGCCCCCTTTCTCTGCTGTTGTTGTTGCTCCTGCGATGCCTCTGCAGGGAGCGGTCCAGCGTCTAAATGGAGCGTAACATTACATGCACTGAGCAGAAAGAGCTGAAGACAAGAAAATAATGAGGCTCAAATGTCCGTCAGTTAATGTCTCCTGTTCCATGCCTAACATGAAGCCTGCCACCAACACTGAACCTAAATCGCCTCCTGGCTCCAGCAGCCATCGCGCTCGCCAGGAGCAGAGGTGGACTCGGGACTGTTTCGGGTCTCAGACAGGGATTACCTGTCCAGCTGGAAGCAGTCTGGCTGCTCGGAATACTTGGCTGAGTTTCCCAGCACTACTAACATCGTTAAGCGAGGGTCTAACAGCGACCATCATCAACAACAACGCATGGTTAAAAATTCACAAACACAATTTAATGATCACTGTTTGTTTTCAGCTGCCAGGATGCACGAAGAGGCAAAGACCGAGCAGCAATTAGGACTGACCCTGGAGGAGATTAGCGACCTCCACAGATCCACATCTTGAGAGCACATGTCTGAACAGAGACGACTGTCTCACTTCAGCCTTAAGATTCTCCTGCTCTGATGATCCAGCTCATCAGATCTGAGAGTCTGTGTTCAGGTGACATGTTTGCCAGCTTGAAGGCCTGTGGTACATAGCCGATCATTAGAGATAGGTTGATCATATTTAAGATCGAAGCATTAATTAATGGCAGGACTTCTTTGAGCAGTTTTGTAGGAATGGGGTCTAAAAGACAGGTTGATGGTTTGGAGGAAGTAATTATTGAAGTTAACTCAGAAAGATCAATTGGAGAAAAAGAGTCTAACTTAACATCAATGGTACTAAGAGTAGCTGTAGATAATATTACATCTGTGGGATGATTACTGGTCATTTTTTCTCTAATGATTAAAATTTTATTTGTGAAGAAGTTCATGAAATCATTACTAGTTAACGTTAAAGGGATGGTTGGCTCAACAGAGCTCTGACTGTTTGTCAGCCTGGCTACAGAGCTGAAGAGAAACCTGGGGTTGTTCTTATTTACTTCAATCAGTGATGAATAGTAAGATGTTCTGGCTTTGTGGAGGGCTTTCTTATAAAGCAGCAAACTATTTCTCCAGGCTAAATGATGATCCTCTAAATTTGTGACACGCCATTTCCTCTCCAGATTACAAGTCGTCTGCTTTAGGCTACGTGTTTGAGAATTATACCACGGAGTCAGGTACTTCTGATTAGAGACCTTAGTTTTCACAGGAGCTACAGTATCCAGAGTCGTACGTAGTGAGGAGGTGAAATTATTAACAAGATGATCGACCTCTGTTGGAGCAGCGTTCAGATAGCTGCTCTGCTCTGTGTTGGTACAGGGCATTGGAGATGATAACAGTGGGTGGATTATATTCTTAAACTACAGCGCTTTCAGAGCAGCACCAACTGCAGGCCAACATGGCGGAGGTGGAAGGAGAAATTACCAGAGGAAATGATGCTGAGGAGCACCAGAACAGCACCAAGGGAGCCAGTGGGGAAACAGGAAGCAGTGACTGAAGTTTCAAAGTAAGAGCCAAGGGATGGACCAGTAGTAAATCAAACAGTGATGTTCTTACAGAAGAATAAAAATGAAAAATGGCTAGAATGAGTCACTAATCCTTGGGTGGTCAATACCTGAGCAGCCCTCCAAAGTAAAAGTGCAACCAAGAAAATTATCAGTGGACTCAATGATGTCAGACACGTGAAGCTGGTGGGAAGAAATCCCTGCAGACGCTGTCAGAGCAGGAGAACAGCTGGAGCATAGACAGGATGTCCACATACTTTTGGCTGTTCAATGATCTGATGTGGTTTTTTTAAGCACGTCTCCATCAGGGAACATTTGCACCAACCAGCAGGTGGATGGGCTGAGAAGAAGACGTGAAAGTTTACGTGAAGAAGACATAAACTTTCAAAAAGAAAAACGCGCACAGTCTGAGTCACTGCAGTTTTAATGTTTAGAGTGAAGAATGCACAGCTTGAAGCTCTGCTGCATGATGTAAAGTCTCTGTCAAACACACAGGACCCCCGGGCGCCCGTGGGGGGATGATGCACTTCCCTCCCTGATTGAAGAAGTGTTTGAAAGCCAGATGTTTGTGCTCTGGATAATCTAAACCCAGGAATTTGTTATTCTGATGTATAGAAACCAAAGTTTGGAGCAACTCTGACAGAAAGCAGCCTCAGCTCTGCTTTCAGCAGCTGATGGGAGTTTAAACCTTCAGCACCAGCAGACGAATCTTTATGCGTCTACTCTGTGAGGTTCGAGGAAAAGCACTGATGATGGAAAACTGCACCGGCTCATCTCAGTTTTTAAACCCACTCTTTGAATAGAACAATGAAACACCGAGGCAGCTAAAAGATGGATGTGACGGATTTGTTCAGGACTTTGGAGACCTGTGAAACGATCCAGATGTTTCAGCCACTCAGCAGCTCGTTAACACACTTACAGGCACAATCGAGAAAAATATGGACTTCCAAGAAATCGTTGCAGTTTTTCTCTGAACTCATGTGGTGAGAAAAATTACTTCAGGCAGGTCCGACCAAGAAACGTCTTCAAAACTATGCGAGTGTGCGAGCCTTCGAGTCCACCGTTCATCATTTTGTGCTTGTTCTAACTCTGATAGAGGAGGCTAAACTGGTCAGGCTAAACTGGTCAGGCTAAACTGGTCAGGCTAAACTGGTCAGACAGGCGACACTCTGAGACATTTAAAAAAGTCAAAGTTTGGTTGGAAAGCAAAGAGTCTTTTTTCTGTTCCAAGGAACAATTTTCAGTGTGACACAACATCTTTTTCTTTTAACAATCTGAAATGCAAATCCCTGCCCGCTCATCTTATCTCTACCACTGACGTTTACATCAGTTATTAGAGGTTTAGATTCCCGACAGATCTGTCATATCTGGTTTCAGTCCTTGTTCAGGTTCTTCACTCAGCATGGAAACCTGTCAGCGTGTTTGTTCACGCAGGGAAAGCCGGCGTTTCCATGGCTACAAACTCCAGGGGCTGGTTATTCTGACCAATGAGAGCAAATCCAGCCCTTCTGTTGCTTTTCACTGGAAATGCAGATCTGAGATCTGTGCCAATTTCTCTTACCAGTCCGTCAAACTGGATCCAACCAGTTAACTTCAGGATGTTTTTAAAGTACAAACTCAGATGCACCAGTTTGCTAAATCAGATTTTAATTATAAGGGAAAATTTCACCACTTCAAAAAGAGCCGAGGAGAAAAACGCGCCATGCATTTGTTATTCATTCGCCTCGTCAGCTCATGTCAGCTCTCTGCTTTTACTAAAGTGGCTCTGACTCACAAACAGTGTTGGTCAAGTTAATTGAAAAAAGTAATCAGTAACTAATTACTGATTACTTCCGCAAAAAGTAATCCCGTTACTTTACTGATTACTTATTTTCAAAAGTAATTAGTTACTTAGTTACTTTTTAAAAACACGATTTACAACCTGAATAGGTGATAAAGTGATAGATCTTTCAGCCCAATTCTACTTTTTCTGCATAATCCATCATACAAAATGTAATCAAATGGAAAAGTCTCTTTTTAAAACTTGTTTTATTAGTTTTAATCTTTTAACTTTATGCATCAAGCAAACATTTAATTATCTGCAACATTCTCTGACTGGAAGAAATTAGTTTAACATTTAAACCTATTTTCTGCACATTCCAGCACATAAAATAAAATATTTTTTGTGTTTACACTCAGTCTTTCAAATAGATGCAAGTAAAACACAGTCCACCATCCCTGGACTCGCACCAGTTTGCATACAGGGAGAACCGGTCAACCGAGGATGCGATCGCCACAGTGCTGCACACATTACTGAAGCACTTGGAACACAGGAACACCTATGCACGGCTCCTCTTTGTAGACTACAGCTCGGCTTTTAATACCATCCGGCCATACAAACTCCGTCCCAAACTCCACCAACTGGGACTTAACTCCTCTCTGTGCAACTGGATTGTGGACTTCCTCACTAACCGTAGACAGAGTGTCAGAGTGGGTAAGAACACCTCTTGTGGTCAACACCGGTGCCCCTCAGGGGTGTGTTCTGAGCCCTCTGCTATACACTCTCTTCACCCATGACTGTATTTCCTCCTGCGCGTCCAATCTCATTGTTAAGTTTGCAGATGACACTACAGTGCTCGGACTTATATCCAACAATGATGAGACAAACTATAGGACAGAGGTGCAACAACTAGAGTCATGGTGCCACGACAATAACTTGGTCTTAAACACCAAAAAGACCAAGGAGATCATTGTAGATTTCCGGAAGAGGGGCCATAACAACCATCTGCCTCTCTTCATTGGCAGTGAGGCGGTGGAGAGGGTGAGCAGTTTTAAATTCTTGGGGGTAACTGTGACCGAGGACCTGTCCTGGGGCAACCATATCACCTCAGTTGTACGGAAGGCCCAACAGCGCCTCTACTACCTGAGGAGACTGCGGAGCGCACACATTCCCAGATCTCTGATGTTGAACTTCTACAACTGTGCCATCAGCAGCGTTCTGACGTATGGATTTCTAGTGTGGTTCCCCAGCTGCACCAAGGCCGATCAGCAAGCACTCCAGCGGGTGGTGAAAGAAGCTGGCAGAATTATTGGAACAAGTCTGCCAGAGATCAGTAATATCTTCCCCACTCGCTGTCTGAGGAGGGTGCACAGTATCCTGCGGGACCAACATCACCCTGCGCGCCACCTTTTCCATCTGCTGCCCTCAGGGAGAAGGTACAGGTCTATACAGGCCAGAACATCCAGACTGGCCAACAGCCTGTATCCACAGGCTGTGAGGCTCCTGAACTCTCTGCCCCCCTCTCACGGACAATAACCATATCCAACTTCTTAATAGCAATGAACTGGTCTGCATTGGTGCATCATATCTTTATTCTCTTCCCCCTCCTGCCCCCCCCTCTTTCTTAAATAGATAACTATCATATCTGATATCATATCTCACAGTACAATAATATTGAATGGGTTGCATTGTTGTATTTTGTCATGTTTCTCAGGTCTTTGTCTGAATTTCTACGAACATTATTGCTAAGGATTGTCTTATTGCATTGGAGTCACACTGGGTTAAATATGTACACTTGGGTTTTAAGGGGTATTTATTATTTTCTTCTTTTTTTGGGTTGTATGGAAGCCCCAAACGCAATTTCATTGTTCTTGACAATGACAATAAATAAATACTACTACTAAAATAAATAAAGTCAAAGACTCAGCGGTCCTGTTGCTCTATTTTCACCTGTAAAGCAGGAGTGGGGTAGGCGGAGGTTTACCCTGGTGTAGGTGTGCTGCGGTCAGTGGAAGAATCCGCGAGTTTCTCTGTGAGTTTCCCATTACGTCGTAGCTACTCGGTGCTTGTTGGAAGTTTAGGGGTTTTTTTCGCTGTAAAAAGAAGTTTTCTTCCCACGCACAGCGGGCACTAATGTTTTTGTCACTTTTTATGGAATCAAACTCAAAGTAAGGTCAGTACTTCCACGCTTTAAACGCTGCACGCTCATACTCTCTCTGCACTTGATATATGATCCATTGTTGATCTGCACACAGCTGTTGTCGCGAACGTCGCACTCGCTTACGTCACTGTCATGAGACATTCTCGCAAAAAATCACGGTTTTAGTAACGCAGTAACGCAGCGTTCCTACGGGAAAGTAACGGTAATCTAATTACCGTTTTTGCAATAGTAATCCCTTACTTTACTCGTTAGTCAAAAAAAGTAATCGGATTACAGTAACACGTTACTGCCCATCTCTGCTCACAAATGACCTTTCTCCGGCTCTTCCTGCAGCCTCTCAGTCCTTCGTATCTGAATCTTAAACTCTGAACTGAAGGAAACCCGACTGTTTCACCTCATCCGAGCCTTTTCTTCTGTTCTGAAAGCTGGCGAGGCCTGGCTATTCCTAGTGGGCTCATCACCTTGCAGGTGGCCCAGAGACTTGACCACCTACTCTACCCTGACCAGCTGACATCTGCGACGAGGTGTGGTCAGATTTAAAACTGAATATTCAGAGCCCAAACGCCTGGGATTCGTTTTATGCATGTTTCTCCTCTTATTTGAGAGTTTGGAGATGTGAAAATAAAAATATGCACAGCTGTAACAGTGATACAAACACAAAGGAAGCATTGTAAGCACACGTTAGCTAACCAGCAGACTGGTGTTACCCACAGAGTTATAATCATAAAAAAAATCCCCCCCTCGTGTCTGGCAGCTCTGACGAGGCGTCTCGCATTAGCTTAATTTACTGAAAGTGCCTCTAAAGCTGAACGAATGTTAATGGAGCCTGAAAAGAGGGCAGTGAGGGTCCAAAGAGGAGAACTCCATAAAACTAAAATCCCTCAGCATGTTTTTGTTCAGAGTTAGGAAACCAACCAAAGCTCTGTTACTTAAAAATATTTGTGGTTTCGCAGAATTCTCACCGGGGCTAAAATCTGATATCGGTAGTCGCCACTGAAAACAAACAACATAAATTACGGAGTGTTGTTAATGCACCGAGGACATAAACTGGCTCAAACATCAGGTCGGTGCAGCCAGAGACAGCAGCAGGAGTCTGGGCTGATTCGGTCTCTGTGCTGAAGGTGGTTCAAAACCAGGAAGTGATTATGTTAGTAACAGGAAACTGACATGAACCTAATGACAGGACAGGGGAAGTGAAACTAAATACATTGAACAAAGAACACAAGACTCCTTCAAAATAAAACAGGAAACATGGAGAAAAAATACAATAATCAACAAAATAAAACTAAAATGTCTTGGTACTGGGTCGCACCGTGACATTTTTCTTCCTGTGCAATCGACTGGAAGGCAGACAATGGAGCACTACAGCAATACAGCTTTTGAGGAGCGGAGATGTGGACGTTACTTTTATTTTTATTGCACAACAGGACAAGAGTGTGACAGTAAAATTGGACAGAAGCTGCTAACACAGCTTTGGTCTTTGCAAGTGTCTGCACAGACAGCATGCTAACGCTAAGCTAGCCAAGAACCCAGACTGGTGTTAGAGCTGAGCGCACGCCGACCCGAGCCCGCAGCCTGAGCGACGAGCACGCAGCCTCCGTTTCTACCTGTTCGTGTTTGTAGAGTCGTCTGCTGGTTTTCAACTTTGCTTTGTGCGTTTTAAGTTCAGACGTAAACACTAAGACAAAGATGTGAATCAGGCGGCTGGTGTGGATATTGATGCAGTGCCATAGCAGCGGATTTCAGGGCGAATGGTTAGTATTTAAAATGCATGTGTTTGTCCCAGGCAGTAAAAACATGAAAGTGCTGAAGTATCATTTGATTTTTGTGTTTTACTCGAACGCAGGCATTTCACCAGAAATTACATTTCTGTTGCAGGGGAGGACTGCAAGACCGTCCACAGAACCATGCGGGCCTGGTTCTAATCTAGGACCACATGAACACTGACATGTGATGAGGAGCTACAGACACAGAGCTCTTCATTGGGAGCCTTCTGTGTTTCAGGTTGCTGGAAACTGACTGAAACTAAATCCTGTATTTGCAGATGCTTTTTATGTTTTCCTTTTGAACACTGGAGCAGCTTTTTCAGCACTTTTTAATGTGAGAAAACCACTTTTGACTTGTTTGTTTGCATTTTCTCTCACAATGTTCCCAATGTGAGAGAAAATCAAACAGCAAACTCGAAGGGCTCAGAACTAAAACCGATAGTTATCTGCAGGAAACTCCTCATTATGGATTTGTTGCAGTAACATCCTGGAGAAAGCCGGAGCTAAAGCTAATTATGTAATTACTTCCTGTCACAACTTAAACTAAGCAGCAACAGATGAAAACCACAGAGGATCAGAGACGACCCAACATCAGCTTCAGCCACCAATAAAACTCCACAATCAGCTCCCAAACCAACAAACGTCACCGCAGCAGTGGAGGAGGTGAATCCCTCTGAGGCGAGATTAAAGCACCAAAGAAGAAGAACAAAGATTCGAGCATCTGTGATGAAATGTTAATTAAACACTGAAGGTTTCACAGCTTATTTCAGGTGTCAGTGTATGTGTGCAGTGAATCAGCTGCGAGGTGCAAGGAGAAACCAAACAGATGTCACATGTTTACGAACACTCATGGCCAAGGATAGAAGTGACGAGACTATGGCCTGTATTTGTATAGCGCTATAGTATCAGGAGGCAGCCTGGGATCAAACCACCGACCTTCTGACGAGTGGCTGCCCTGCTCTGCCACCTGAGCCACAGCCAGAAATTAGAAAATATATTCCGTTTTTTAAATTTTTACAGTTCGGTAACTGACTTTTCTTCTTCTTTATTAAACGTTTAAGCAGGATTTTAAACATAAATCACTACCTGGCAGAGAGTCGGCGCTTGGCTCAAGGACACTTCAGCTGGATGACGGGTGGTCAGGAGACTCTGATGATCCTGGATCACAAAAACAAACAAAGAAGAGTCAGCATCAGCAACCAGCAGCTTCACCCGTAGCGCTGCCTCGACATGCCAAACGCTCACTCGCAGGAGGAACTCTGGGTTTATCTAATTAACCTCGTTTTGTTTAGACATCTGTTCAATGAGGCGCTGCAGCTGCACGCAGAGCTGTGTCTACAACACATTTCCATCATGCAGTTAACAGCTTGACTTCAGATTTGGTTTCCGCTTTGGTCAAAGGGCCATCTAACGTGTAACTTCAGACAAAGCTGTGAGGTCAGCTGATCTCGTTTCCAGATGTCATTAGCTGATGAATTTCGTCGGATTCAGTTTGAAAGATTTTTGCTGGATGTTACATCAAAACTGCTTTCCCCTGCGTACAGTTGCTGCACAGCTGCAAACCACCTTTTATGCTGTGTCAGACTGATGTTGCTCTGTTCTGGGATTAAAGCTGCCCCGTTTGAAGTGCAGGTATTCCCTCATGTTCTGTCAAAGGAAACCATTGCTAATTTACATGTGTGGGAAGCTACAAATGTTCAGATTGTAAGGCAAACAAATCAAAAACAAAACAGCGTTTGGTTTCCTCGTCTTGATGTGGTCGACTCTGAGGTTTATTTGAAGTGCCAGTACCCTTTCCTCTGTCATTTTAAAGTACAGACAGTGTCACGTGTCTGTTGTTCTAGTAACAGCACAGTCACAGAAACTGTAGAGCAGCTGAAGTCCGTTACACTTAGGGTTAGGGCAGAGTGGTTTACCAAAAGGACTTCACAGGTGTTCCTGTGGTTTGCAGCAGGGGCGCTAATGAAACATTAGCAGAGAAGACGTAGCAGCTGGACCTCTGGATCCTGTTTCAAATCACAACAACAGTTGCTTTATATTGTGAGGTTGACCCAACAATCATATGACCCCCTATGAGCAAGCATTTTGGCGACAGTGGGAAGGAAAAACTCCCTTTTAACAGGAAGAAACCTCCGACAGAATCAGGTTCGGGGAGGGGCGGGGCCATAACATGGCTGCTGTGAAGTCACTGTGCTAACAGACCATCCAAGAAGGCGGAGCTCCGGTTTTGCAGAGTAAAAATCGGAACACTAATCAGCAGGAACCTGTTTTTGTGTGACGCTCCCAGCTTGAGAATTAAGCTACACAGCAAAATCTCCAGTGTTAAATTAACACTAGAGTGTCTATATGGGTCCACTCCTCTGAGTGTTAAATACAACACTGTTGAGTGTTAAATTTACATTTTTGACAGTGTTATATGTTTAAAAGTAACCCAGTCAGTTTTGAAGATTAACAAAGGCTAACACTGAGCAGTGCTGATCTTCTAACACTGGAAAATAACTCAAGGTGTTAGAAATATTCCCGTGTGATGTTCCAGCTCACATCCGATGCTGGTATATGACAAGCAGTCATGAAAAGCACACTAGGTCCACTTTGTCTCTTTGGTGGACCTTCATGTTAAACATGACTGTTTCCAACACTGAGCTCAGTGCTTGCATTCTGCTTTCATGGCACAGAAGCCACACCCACCTCAAGCCCTCTGTTTTTCAGGGGCAGCCAATCAGAAGAAAGGTGAGAACAGCTGTAGCCCAGTGTGAGATAAAGAAGGCTCATTTTGGACAGCTAATCATGCAAAGCTGCTGAGTCCTAGAATCAAAGTACAGATTATGGCGCACTGACGAGATTTCCATTCATGTGAGGATGAATCCATCAGACGGGGCACTGCATAACCACTTTTCAGTTTTTGCTTCACCTTCCAAAGCTGCTGCTGATCCATCAGTCTCACATGTGTACACAGAAAATACACAAAACCAAAGGAGCTTCCTGCTGCGAGGCCAGCGTCCTGCCCGAGAGCAGATAAACAGGAAAAAATAAATCAGATGTGAGCGGAGGAGTGGCGTGTCTGCAGGGACGTCTCCGCTTCCCCCAAACACACTCAACATGTACACGAAAGCCTCCATCGCACCTGCTCGGCTCATCTGCTCTCAGGCGACTGCCGGGACGACGAGGTCTTTCCTAATTTGGCATCTCGATGTATGCTCCAGGACAAACTGTCATCGGTGCCTCTCGAACTGTCGCTGAGTTTGTACCTGGAGCTTTTTTTAGATTCTAATTATTTAACACATGTAAGTGGCACAAAAAGGTCCCAAGAAGGCAGGAGGGTTATTAAAGCAGCAGAAAATTAAAGAACACAACATGTCTGTATGTCCGTGCCATCAGCTGATGCTCTGTGAATATAACACAGGCCAGATGCAAAAACTGAGCCAGCGAGAGTCACATCCTCCCATCATAACAGAGCAGAGCCCGATGCACAAGTTTCAGCTCAGAACATCAGCAGATGTTAAAAAGACTCCAAAGGTCCATGTCCTCCAGTAAGAAACTCGCTCACGGTTTCTGTTCATGCGCCAAAACTAAAGCATTATGAGACCCTGGCGGCGGCGGCTGCTGGGTTCATGTTTCCCAGAATAAAACAATGAAAGTTGGACAGATTCAACTATGGTGAAAACTCCCACTTCATAATCCCTCCAAGTGGGATGATTACACGTACAAGTATGATTGTGTTTCTTTAGTGAGACAGTGAATGTGCCTCACACCGTGTCACATGATGCAGTGGGAGGCATTCGTGAATCATGACCAGCTGACAAACTGATTTAGTTTCGAGAACACTCAGGAGCTCAGTTCAGACCCGGGCCCAGCCCGCTCCCCGTACAGGTCTCGTTTTACTATCAAACACATGCATCAATGTAAATATCACCATATCACGTTAAATTTTATAATTATTTTAAATTCAAAATAGAGTATTTAAAAGTAGAATGGGAGGCAGAGCCTTCGGTTTTCAGGCCCCTCTTCTGTGGAACCAGCTTCCAGTTTGGATTCAGGAGACAGACACCATCTCCACAGCCTCCACTTTCTACTGCTAGTGACCACACAGGTCGTCCGACGGGAGGAAAGCTGTCCTTAAACCCAAGCTGTTCAGCTCAGATTGGATTGTTCTGCAGAGGCTACGTCACTGTTTGTGGAGGAATTTCTGAATTTGTGCTGCTTATCACAGCCCACCGAGACGAGAGCAGACACACACACACACACACACACACACACACACACACACACACACACACACACACACACACACACACACACAGGAGGAGGGGTCTGATTCTAATCTCATGATCTGATTGGTCCCTGCCTTCACAAACTTTCCCTGCTAATGACTTTACATTTACATTTACTATCACCTCAAGAATATATCAAGGATAAAAGATCTGATGTCTCAACAGAACCTGGAAAAACTAGTCCATGCATTCATCTTTAGTAGGCTTGATTACTGTAACAGCATCTTTACATGTCTACCTAAAAAATCAGTCAGACAACTACAGCTCATTCAGAACTCTGCTGCTCGAGTCCTCACTAAGACCAAAAAAGTGGACCACATCAGTCCAGCTCTGAGGTCTTTACACTGGCTGCCTGTCCGTCAGAGGATAGACTTTAAAGTCCTGATGCTGGCCTATAAAGCTCTGAATGGTTTAGGACCAAAATACATCAGTGACCTCCTGACCCAGTATGAACCTTCCAGATCCCTCAGGTCATCTGGATCCGGTCTTTTATCAGTTCCCAGAGTCAGAACCAGACACGGAGAAGCTGCATTCAGCTTTTATGCTCCTTATATCTGGAACAAACTCCCAGAAAGCCTCAGATCAGCTGAAACACTCAGTTTATTTAAATCCAGGTTGAAGACTCACCTGTTCTCAGCTGCATTTGAATAAAGCACCAAATCCACACTTTAAGCTTAAATTTCAAAACTTACATTTAACTACTGATTTTATCTACTGTTCTGATTTTATCTGTTTTGATTTTATATACTGTTGTTTGTTTGTTTGTTTGTTGGTTTGTTTGTTTGTTAATTAGTTAGTTAGTTTATTTGCTTGTTTTATTCAATTTTAAATCATGCTTTTTATTTGTTCTTGTTTCTAATGTCTCTGTAAAGCACTTTGAATCACTTTGTTGTTGAATTGTGCTATACAAATAAACTTGCCTTGCCTTGCCTAGAAATGTAAACTCTGACCAAAAAAGGCCCAACAGTCTATACACACACACACACACACACACACACACACACACACACACACACACACACACACACACACACACTCTCTCGTATGGCTCACAGGAGGGGATCTAAGCTATAAAATGAGCAGGTCATACATGGCTGCAGTCGACAGTGTGGGCGTGTCCATCGTTGTGGGTGTGGTGTGTCAGATCAGTGTCATAAACTGATTTTAATAAGCTGACGAGTGGAATACAGTGGAAACCCCCACCCTCAGTTTTCAGAATAAAAGCTTTCTTAAACGTCACTCAGAGGCCACGCCCCTATTAATGCAAATTTGCATGCTTGCATAAATAAAATCTTTCAGAAGAGGCTGAGAGCATCGAGAAAATGCTGGAGAGCGGTGCTGATTCTGGAATGTTCTCCTGGAGCTGAGGGGACCTCACTGACGCACTGCAGACACATTTTAGGCTCTTATATGATGAAACTGCAGAGCTTTTTAGGCGCCGTCCAAAGACTGAAATGGAAACCAGAGGAGCTGCAGATGGAGAGGATGGGGGCTCACTGTATGGAAGTTCAACAGTGACAAAAACACGACACAAACCTGCAGAGAAACTAATCTTTGTTTTACAGATGTCAGCTTTTATCAGCGTCATTTGTCCTGTTTTCAATATTAGTCTACAGATACGAACACATTAACCACACAGCACAGCTTCAACTCGAAGCTTTTACATTCACAGCTCAGCAGTTAGAGCTCTGAGATCCCACAGCGTCCATGAATGTCTGCATCTTCGCGAGGGCCTGCAGAGCCTCGGCACGCAGCGAGACTCGCACGGCCATCCTCATCCTTAAAAACAGTTTGACTTCCTCTCCAACACATTTGTTTGATTATTATTTGATTATCTGAACTTTGTCTGTTTCTGGTGTTTTTCAGTGGACATTAAGCTCGATGTTACTCAAAGGCAGTGACTTGTGTTTGTCTCCTACCCCAGATTAATCCTCAGATTAATGCTGGGATGGATTTCATGACTCCTGGCTGAGAGGAGGACCCACTAACTTTCATCAATAAATTAAAAACCAAACAAACTTAAGTGCGATCTTGGTGGTGTAGGCAATATTCAAATGAGCTCACGTCAGGGGACCCAAATGAAGGTAACTGAAATAACACCTCACAGAATGATAAGAAATGTTTTCATTTTATATTTTGTGTCTGTCTGTAACAGACGGTCACATCTTAACATGTTTAAATATTTTAACTGATGTGTTTTGTGTCCTTTTAAATAATAAAAATCTCATAAAACTTGTGCAAATGTTGTTTTCTCAGAAATCTGTTTTTAGCGTCTTCATCCCAAAGATAAGTTCAGGATGTTTGAAACAGAGGAATCGATCAGAAATAAGGTTGTGTTTAAAAACAAAATCTATTTCCTGATTCAAATCGGTTTTGGTCTGAATAAAGTGATCTCGATTCATTAAATCCTGGATTTAAATATAAATGTAATTAATCAGAAACTCCAGAATCAGCTCAACCAGGAGATGAGAGCAGAAACACAGAGTGTGGATCGTCCACAGAGCGTGGATCGTCCACAGAGCGTGGATCGTCCACAGCCGTCGGGGCTGAAACACAATGATTGCTCAGCTGTGATCGAACCTCTGTGACTCTGCTTCACTTCAGCAGCATCAGGTTGCTTCAGTCTTTGATCGACTGCAGAAGAGTTTGAAGCTTCTCTGCTATAAAAAGCCAGAACAGGAGAACCTGCTTCATGTTTTATCCTCAGTTACTTTGACACAAAGACGTCTGCGGTGATGCTCACACCTCTGATGGAGCCTCACAGCGTCAGCTTTGTCTTATACATGGATACGTGCTGATAAACGATCAGAGTTTTTCACACTCGATGATAGAAATCGGTGAGGACACCCAGCCCTAATCAGAAAGTATTGATCGTCCATGCATTCTGGCTCTGACTCCACCCGAGCCTCCAGCAAACTTTTCTCATGCAGTAAAAGCTAACAGCTGAAAAGTTGACTCTGAGTTTGATTGTGATAAAAACTAAACTGATGTCCTTGCCAAACAGTTTCTGCTTGAAATGAAAAAGCACTTTAGATTTTGGACGTTAGAGCATTTGAGACATTTCAGAGTCAGCAGTATTCAGATGAAGCCACAGTCACACTGCAGCACCGCAGGCTGAGGCTAACAAAGACTCTACAAACCACAAAACCCAACCAGCAATAAAAAACTGCACCTCATCGCGTCTCAGTGATGAACCACAAAGTAAAACATCTGAACGACTGTCTCTGACTAAAAATCAAACAATCATCACAAAAACTGCTGCAGGAAAAAAAACTTTGCACATTCTGTGCATTAAAAAGCCTCCATAGCCTCATTTACCTCACAGATGAAATGCAAACAAAGCACTTTAAATGCATCAGCTCCTGTTAGTCTTTGCATGAATAATAATCAGCAATAGGAATGAATCATTTCCCACACTTGTCGTCCTTTACAGGAAACATTCATAGCTAAGCGTCACCTTTCTACTGTCTGACACAACATTCATGTTCAAACTGAAATAAATGAATTCACAGGTTAAAACTGAGGAGTTTCTGAACCAATGAAAACTGCACAGAGAAGCTGCATGAACATCAGCCTCTGAATCAATCACTATCTGCTCCTTTCCCCCAGATAAATCGCTGCAGCCATCCTACCCATGCACAGGCTGCGAGTCACTTACAGATGTGCCGCTCTGCGTCCGTGCCCTCCACACATACAGCACACGAGTGGTTAGCCATATAGGGAGCTGTAACTTTTTCTGTAGGAAACGCCTTGCTGCTGTCTCCACTCCTCCCACCAGCCTGCAGTGGGGGAGAAGTGATTGCTCATGTGAGTGTAATTTATAGCTAAAGACACCAGATTGGTCTGTGGAGTTTACATGTTGTTCTGCAGGAAACCTGCTTCCTGTTTTCTTCCTTGAGCTCTTACATGGCCTACATACTTGGTTGCTTCTCTGTGTTGCTTCAGAGGACACACCGGTGGGCTCTTCAGAGGGTGCTGATATAACATGTGTACATATGTTCAGAACCACACCAAGCATACTGTGTGCTTACAGCTTTGACTCCATGGTTGATCAGCGCACCTCATTCCCTCAGCTCATTATGTGCTTCTCTAGGAAAGTCCCGCCTTCTTCAGAGGAACAGACCCTGCATGCTGTACAGGCCCCGCCTTTTCCTTGGAGCTCCCATGACAGGAAACTAGTTTCTGGTGCTAATAACCTTCACCGCACCACCTCGAGAATGAGACGACTCCCAACATCTGCTCGAGAAACAAAAAGACTTACTGAAGAAGTGGAGCACACTTGTTCACTGGGGAAGGTTTTTCTTCCCTGCAAGAAAAAAATCCAAGAAGAGAAATCTCATCAGTGAAGCAGCTTAAAGTGAAACATCTGCCTCCATCGCAGCCGCTCCGAGGCCCAAAGGCAGAATGTTTCAGCTTGTACACATCTGGATGTGCATTAAGGCTGATCAATGACATTTAAAAAATAAAATCGTATCAGAAACGTGAGCTCGGACTTCCTGGAGCCCCGAAAGAGAGGCTGACACTGAGTTTTATATTTGGCATTGTGGTATTTTGACTGGTGTTTTCTTATTTCTCGTTCGGATCTTCATGGATGATTTTACTTATGTTTACATTCTCAGATCCTCTTACATGTAGTCTAGCCTGTGTGTTACGGGTTTCGGGTGTTTGTGGACACAAAAGCAGGCACAGGACAGAGAAAACCAGCCGTTTATTAGGCTGATAGCAAAAAACTAAATCAAGGTGAACTGGAGAAACTAAAGCTATGACATGAACACAGCCTGAACAGGAACATGAAGAAAACCTGAGACATGAAGAGCCGAGACTCACGGGACATGTAGCGAGACAAACACAGCTGACACAAATGAGCCTGAACGCCACAGAGGAAGTAAACACACTGAACATGGAACATCAGACTCTTCAAAATCAAACAGGAACAACAAGAGACGAAGACATGACGAGCTTGACAAATGTCGAACGAGGAACAGCAGACGTGACAGACGGGGAGACACAGAACGCAAGGAGAGACGCAGATAAGAGGGACGAGGACACGGGCACAGAGGACAAGACAGACTTATACAGGGAACAAGGACACATAGAAGAGACATAACTAGACGCAATAAAATAATAACACAATCATTAAACAAAATAAACTGGAAATACTGGGTGACAGATCCGGGCCTGACACTGTGATTGTGTTCCTGGTGTCCTGTTGTTGTTTGTATGTTAGACGACGCCGTCTGTTTCTTCCTGTTCTTTAGTCTCTCGTGCTCGGTGATTCGTGTCTGCTCTCTGCTCATCAGCCTCCCGAGTATTTAGAGTTGATGTCTTCTTTAGTCTTAGTCAGCGTATCTGTGTCCTCCACAGATACGCTCTTTTTGGGCTGTTTCATGTTTTCCTCACACTGTACGTTCTCCCTGTTTGCACTCTGGGTCCTCATCACGCTCCACCATCTGCTTTGTCTCCAGACTTTGACACGTGGACGCTCTGTTACAGTGACCTCACAGCAGCCATGTTGTTGGTCACATCAGCCTTTAAAACCCACACAGACTAACGTGTGAATCACGCTGCGCACACACTGACCT